>NC_037682.1:96592989-96867657 GCF_003255815.1 Theropithecus gelada | reverse complement strand
GCCATAAAAAAGGATGAGTTTGTGTCCTTTGTAGGGACATGGATGCAGCTGCAATCCATCATTCTTAGCAAACTATCACAAGAACAGAAAACCAAACACCGCATGTTCTCACTCATAGGTGGGAACTGAACAATGAGATCACTTGGACTCGGGAAGGGGAACATCACACACCGGGGCCTATCATGGGGAGGGGGGCGGGGGGAGGGATTGCATTGGGAGTTATACCTGATGTAAATGACGAGTTGATGGGTGCAGCACACCAACAAGGCACAAGTATACATATGTAACAAACCTGCATGTTATGCACATGTACCCTACAACTTACAGTATAATAATAATAAATAAATTTAAAAAAAAAAAAAAAAAAAAAGAAGTAAATAGTGTTGACATATACTCACATTAGCAAGTATTTACACGTATTTTGAAAGTTTTAAAGACATGGTCCCTGTAATCTTTTGCCTTGTAATCTTTTGATCCATAATCCCACCCCACCATCACTTTTAGTTGGAGAATATGTATAACAACAGAGAAAAGTATGAGATGCTTTTTAACTTTTAATTTTTGTGTTATTACAAATAATGAATGCATTTATGAGATACATGAGATATATTGATACAGGCATGCAGTGCACAATAATTACATCATGAAAAAGTAGGCTATTTATACCCGCAAGCATGTATTCTTTGTGTTACAATCAAATTATCCCCTTTTAGTTATTTTTTAATGTGCAATTAAATTATTTTGACTGTAGTCACTTGCTGTACTCTCAATTACTAGGTCTTATTCATTCAGTCATTCTAACTTTTTGTACCTATTAACCATTCCTACCTCCTACAACCCTCCACTACCTTTCCAGCTTCTGGTAATCAACTTTATACTCTCTATACTCATAAGTTAAATTGTTTTTATTTTTAGATTCCACAAATACATGAAAACATGCGAGGTTTGTCTTTCTGTGGCTGGCTTATTTTACTTAATGTAATGACTTCTCATTCCACCCGTGTTGTTGCAAATGACAGAATCTCAGTCTTTCTTATGGCTGAATAGTACTGCATTGTGTATATGTACCACATTTTATTTATCCATGCATTTGTTGATGGACACTTACATTGCTTCCAAATCTTAGCTGATGTAAACAGTGCTGCAAAAAATATGGGAGTGTGGATGTCTCAATATGCTGATTTTCTTTCTTTTGGCTACATACCCCAAAGTGGAATTGCTGGATTATATGGTAGCTTTATCTTTAATTTTTTTGAGGAGGCTCCAAACTGTTCTTCATAGTGGTTGCACTAATTTATATTATCAACAGTGTATGAAAGTTTCCTTTTCTCCGCATCTTCACCAGCACTGGTTATTGCCTATCATTTGGATAAAAGTCATTTTAACTGGGGTGAGATGATGTCTCATTGGAGTTTTGATTTGCATTTCTCTAATGATCAATGGTGCTGAACATCTTTTCATAAGCTTGTTTGTTATTTTTATGTTTTCTTTTGAGAAATATCTATCCAAGTATTTTACACATTTTTAAATTAGATCAACAGATTTTTTTCCTATAGAGTTGTTTCAGCTCCTTATAAATTTTGGTTGTAAATCCCTTTTAATTTGGAGAGTTTGCAAATATTTTCTCCCATTCTGTTGGTTGTCTTTCCCTTTGATTATTTTCTTTATTCCACATATGCTTTTTAACATGATGTGATCTATTTGTCTATTTTGGTTTTGTTGCTTGTGCTTGTGGGGTTATTACTCAAAAAATTTTTGCCCACACCAATGTCCTAATAGTTTCCCTAATATTTTATTTTAGTAGTTTCATAATTTAGGGTCTTAGATTTAAATCTTTCTTCTGTTTTGATTTTGTTTTTGGATGTGGCAAGAGATAAGGGTGTAGTTTCATTTTTCTGCAAATGGATATCCTGTTTTCCCAGTGCCGTTTATTGAAAGGGCTATCTTTTCCCCAGGGTCTTGACACCTTTGTCAAAAATGAGTTCACTGTAGGTGTGTAAATTTGTTTCTGTGTTCTCTATTTTGTTCCATTGGTCTATGCATCTGTTTTTATGCCAGTACCATGCTGTTTTAATTACTATAGTTCTGTAGTATAATTTGAAATTATATAATGTGATTCCTCTAGTTTTGTTCCATTTGCTCAGGATACCTTTGGCTATTCCGGGTCTTTTGCAGTTCAATACAAATCTTAGAGTTATTTTTTCTATTTCTGTAAAGAATGTTGTTGGGCATTCTTTTTATTGGACAGTGATGGCATTTGGACAAAGATGGCATTCAGTCTGTAGGTTGCTTTGGGTAGTATGGATATTTTAACAATATTAGCTCTTTCCATTCATGAGCATGGAATATCATTTTATATTTTGTATCCTCTTCAATTTCTTTCATCAATGTATTATAGTTTTCATTGTAGAGATTTTTCCCTTGTTTGGTGAGGGTAAATCCTAGGCATTTATTTATGGCTGCTATAAATGGGCTTACTGTTTAAATTTCTTTTTCAAATCGTTTAGTGTTTGCATGTAGAAATGTTACAGATTTCGTATATTGATTTTATATACTGAAACTTTACCAAATTTGTTTATCTGTTCCAATAGTTTTCTGGTTGAGTCTTTAGGATTTCCAAATAAGAAGAAAATATAATCTGCAAACAAAGATAATTTGACTTCTTTCTTTTTAATTTAAATGCCTTTTATTTTATTATCTGGTCTCATTGCTCTAGTTGGGACTTTAAGTGCTATGTTGAATAACAGTGGTGAAAGTGAGCATCTTTGTCATGTTCCAGATCTGAGAGGAGAAGCTATAAGTTTTTCTCCACTCAGTATGATATTAACTGTGGGTCTGTGATATATGGATTTTATTATGTTGTAGTATGTTCCTTCTGTACCCAGTTTCTTTAGGATTTTTATCATGAAAGTAAAATAAATTATATCAAATGCTTTTTCAGCATCAATGGTAATAATCTGATGGATTTTGTCCTTCATCTTATTGATACAATGCATCACATTTATTGATTTGACTATGTTAAGTCACCTTTGCATTCCTGGGATAAATCTGCCTTGGTCACAATGAATGATTCTTTAATGTATTGTTCAATTTGGTTTGCTAGTATTTTGTTGAGTATTTTTGCATCAATATTCATCAGATATATTGGCTTTCTGTTTTCTTTTTCTTTTTAGATATGTCTTTGTCTGGTTTTGGTATCAGGGTAATACTGCTTCATATAATGAGTGTAGAAATATTCCCTCTTCCTCTATGTTTCTGAACAATTGAGTAGGATTGATATAAGGTCTTCCTTAAATGTTTGATAACATTCTGCAGTGAAACCAATAACTCACAAGATTTCCTTTGCTGGGGTACTTTTTATTACAGCTTCAATCTTGTTACTTTTCATTAACTTGTTCATGTTTCGAATCTCTTTATGGTTCAATCTCAATTGACAGGTTGTATGTGTCTAGAAATTTATCCATTTCCTCTAGATTTTCTATTTACTGGTGTATAGTTACTCGTAGTAACCACCAAAGATCCTTTGAATTTCTGCATCATCAGTTGTAATTTATCTTCTGACCCTTGTATTTATTGGGGTCATCTCTCTTTTACTGTTAATCCAGCTAAAGGTTTGACATTGTTGTTTGTCTTTCCAAAACATCAACTTTTTATTTCATTGATTTTATTTTTTTCTTCATTCCAAATTTATTTATGTCTGCTCTGATATTTAGTATTTCTTTTCTATGAATTTTGAGTTTGGCTTACTCTTGCCGTTCTAGTTATTTAAGATGCATTGTTAGGTTATTCAGTTCAAGTTTTTCTTCTTTTTTTGATGTAGGCACTTATAGAATTTCAAAGCACTTATAGCTCAGAATTTCTCTCTTAGTAACTCTTTTACTGTATCACATAGGTTTTAGTATGTTGTGTTTCTATTATCATTTGTTTCAAAAAAAATTTCCATTTCCTTTCTAATTTCTTTGTTGACCTACTGGTCTTTCAGAAACATATTGTTTAATTTCTATGTGTTTGTATAGTTTCCAAAATTCCTGTTGTTGTTGATTTCTAGTTTTATTTTATTGTGCTCAGAGGAGATGCTTGATAATATTTCAATTTTTTTGAAAACTTAAAACGTGTTTGGTTACCTAACATATGGCTTATTCTTGAAAATGATCCTTGTGCTTAGGAGAACAATATGTGTTCTGCAGCCATTGAATGAAGTGTCCTGTAGGTATACCAGTTGCTTTATAGTGCAGATGAAGTCTAATTTTTTGTTGTTGTTGAGTTTCTGTCTGAGAGATCTGTCAAATGCTGAAAATAGGGTGTTGAAGTCACTAGCTATTTTCGCATTGAAGTCTATCTCTGTATTTAGCTCCAATATGACTTGCTTTATATATCCAGGTGCTACAGTGTTGTGTACATATATATTTACAATCATTATACTCCATTGCTAGGTTGACCTCTTTATCATTATATAATGACCTTCTCTGTGATTCCTTACAGTTTTTGTCTTGAAATCTATTTTATCTGACATAAGTGTAGTTACTCCTCTTCCTTTCGGTTTCCACCAGTATGAAATATATTTTTTCATCTTTTTATTTTCAGTCTATGTGAAGTACGTTTCTTGTAGGCAATAGATCATTGAGTCTTATATCTTCATACATTCAGCCACTTTATGTCTTTATGGTAAGGAATGTAGTCCAGTCATACTCAGTGTTATTCTTGATAAGTAAAGAATTACTCCTGTCATTTTTTAAATTTGTTATCTGCTTGTTTTATGGTCTTATCTTCCTTTTTCTCTTTCTTCTTATACTGCTTTTAGCAAAGTTGACCTTCTCTTGTAGTATGATTTAATTTTTTGCTTTTTATTTTTTGTGTATCCATTGTATGGATGCCATGAGGCCTGCAAATACTATCTTATAACTCATTATTTTAAATGGATAACAGCTTAATACTAATTGCATAAACAAACAACCATGGAAAAAGAAAAGGTGGCTCAAGCCTGTAATCCCAGCACTTTGGGAGGCCGAGGCGGGTGGATCACAAGGTCAGGAGATCGAGACTATCCTGGCTAACATGGTGAAACCCCGTCTCTACTAAAAATACAAAAAAAAAAAACTAGCCGGGCGCGGTAGCGGGCGCCTGTAGTCCCAGCTACTTGGGAGGCTGAGGCGGGAGAATGGCGTGAACCCGGGGGGCGGAGCTTGCAGTGAGCCGAGATCGCGCCACTGCACTCCAGCCTGGGAGACACAGTGAGACTCCGTCTCAAAAAAAAAAAAAAAAAAAAAAAAGAAAACTAATAAAAAGTGTACACTTTAGTTGCATCACCCCAATTTTTAACTTTTTATTGTTTCTCTTGATGTCTTAGTGTACTGTCTACATCTTGAAAAGTAGTTGTAGTTATTATTTTTGACTGGTTTAGTCTTTCTAATTAAGATATGTTTACACATCACTTATTAATTTGGAAAAACACTATTTTACTCCAATTTTTGACACATATTTCATCCACTGATATTGCAAGTCCCTGGAATTAATTCTGGAGCAATATTTAAACTTGGTTCTGTATCATCATCATTGTTATTCTTGTCATATATGAGATTTTCTTGATAAATCTGAAAACAGTGGAGAACTACTGTATTCTGAAATTTAAATATGAAATCAGCAATAAATATGATAGTGCAAAGGTATGAAATGTGATATTAATAAACAAGTCTGAAGCCTAAGAGACTTGGCAAACTGAAGGAACATAAGTACACATTCGAGGAAAGTCTATGTCTAGACAGACATTGAAATAAGAAAAAAGAGTCACAGAGGCAGGGGTGACAGTACCCATTCCTCTTCACCTTGTGGGAGACAGCTTAGACAAATGATAACAAAGCATTTAGTGATGGTGAAAGTATGCAAAGGGTTGTATAATCAATGGACTTTGAATACTTTCATCCATAAGCAGAAGTATTTCCTTTAAGTTGGAGTTATTAGCTTGATGATATTACAAGCTGATTTATCTAATTCCCCCTCATTTGACTGCATATCCACTTAGCATTCTTCTGATTATACTTTTGGCCAGGTTGCTGAAAGAAAATACCTTACTATATTAATGCAATTATTCTATTTCTTATAAAAGTTATATTTCTCAAAAATAAATTAACATTTTGGACTTATATAATGGTTTCTTAAGCATGTTAAAATCTCCACTGAAAATGGGCATACCTTACATTACAGACTATAGCATATTCATTACTAACAAGCAATATCTCCAAAAAGACAGTCTACCAACCTTCTTTTAGGTAGAGATGAACACACATTGGGCTAAGAAGATCAAATTTTCTCTTTCTTTTGTGTTTTGTTTTTTATAGTTATTTAATTCTTACATTCTTAATTATCATTATCATCAGTAGAAAAAACAAGGGATAAGGTTAACAAGAGTTAGTATTTGTTAGTACCCACTATTTTACTCCATTTGGACAGCTAAAACAAAATGCCATAAACTGAGTAGCTTATAAATGACTGAATTTTATTTCTCACAGTTCTAGAGGCTGGGAAGTCCAGGATCAAGGCACTGGAAGATCTAGATCTGGTGAGGGCCCACTTTCTAATTTCTGTCTGGCATCTTATAACTCTGTCCTCACGTGGTAGTAGTAAAGAGCTACCTCTCTGGGGTCTCTTTTATAAAAACACTTATTCTCCATCCTGTGTCCGAGTGTTCTCCTTGTTCAATTCCCACCTATGAGTGAGAACATGCGGTGTTTGACTTTCTGTCCTTGAGATAGTTTGCATCAGAACATCACACACCAGGGCCTGTTGTGGGGTGGGGGGAGGGGGGAGGGATAGCATTAGGACATATACCTAATGTAAATGACGAGTTAATGGGTGCAGCACATCACCATGGCACATGTATACATATGTAACAAACCTGCACGTTGTGCACATGTACCCTAGAACTTAAAGTATAATAAATAAATAAATAAATAAATAAATAAATAAAAGCACTTATTCTAGTTACGAAGGCTCTGCTCTCATAACCTAATCGCCTCCCAAAGGTCCCACCTCCAAATGCCATAACCTTGGGGGTTAGGACTTTAATATATGAATTTTAGGGGGAAAATAAAGATTCAGACAATAGCACATAGCCTCTACTGGAAAGCCTGCTTCACACAAAAAGGTAAAGAAATGCTGTGCCAAGAAGCATAGGTTTTCATTCTTAGATACACTGATGTACACTCCAACTTGGGTACTTTCCAATTGTGTGATTTCACAGGTTATTCTACAGCCTGAAGTCTTATTTTCTTCTGCAAAACAGGAGAAATAAAGGTACTCATCTCATGGGTCTGCCTCTTAGAATGTGGTAGGATTGCACTCACTTCCTTTCAAGGTTTCTATAGCTACATAGCTTACTTTCACTAATGCCACATAAGCAGAGGTAATATGTGAGCCTCCATTTAAGAGAATGGGTTGAAAACCAGAACACCATTTGTTAGTTACCATTTCTCTGCCATGGTAAAGTCATGTGTCAAAATGGATCTTCCATCATTCCAGTTCTCGAAAAAACTGCAATGATCAGAGCTCCCTTTTGACTACATTAGGCAGAAAGTTAACAGTAAACCTGGTGATATTTGCAGCCTATGTATTTTGATTGATATCCTACTGATAAATAGAACTCCAACCAAAATTGTCTGATTCTTTTTTTTTAAAAAAATGCTTTTTTAGTCTCTATATTTTGTCTATTATTAAAAACAATAATTTATTTAAGGCATTGTGCTGAGCATCTGCTATACAAATTGAGAAAAATCTCTCTAGTACATGCTTTCATGGTGCTTTCAAACCTCAGAAAAAAATTACACGTCAGAAAGCATATACCCTATGGGAAAGAATATAAAGCATCTTTTTATTAAATGGCTTAATCAATATTTACCACAGGAGATCAAATCGAGGGAAATATTTGGATTCAATTCATCAGAGAAATCTTCAGGACGTAGAGGATTAGTAAATTGTCCTGAGTAACATGTTTTAGATCTTCCATAGCAACTTCTTTGCAGTTGAAATGACCAACTGATTAATCCAAGTAGAGGTCTGAAATATCCTTAAGTGATTAGGCTTGTCCTCTCAGTTTCTGCAGTTGCTATGACAGAAACCCGGACTTAAAGGAGAATGAGAGTTATGGAAAAGACACACTGAGATGACCAGCAAGGGAAGTAAGAGGTTCCTGCAGCTGAATTGTATACCCATAGGTGCAAAATGAGCTTAGTGAAATTTGTCACTGAAATTTTGAGACCATTTGTTATATGGCAGTATTGTGGCCATAACAAACTGATACATTCTGAGGTGTAATTTTTGAGGCTTCTAAATCTGTCAATAACAGAACGTGGAATTTTTCCTTGGTACTGAACAAGGCTGAGGCAGATGTTTCTGAAGTCTAAGACACAAATATGGTTTCTGCCAAAGACTCTGATTAGTCTTACATATAGTTTAACTTGTTTGGGATATTAAGTATCCTATAAATAGGTCTGTATTTTTGCACTTTAAGGCCATATACTTTTTATAAAGAACAAAACGCTAAATGTAAGTGTGGAGCATGGCATACTTACAAAGTTTTCGTGATGGAATTAGTTCCTACAAAATCATTTTATAAGTGTTGAATGTAATTAACAGAAAAAAATGCAAAAATTAAAACAAGACAAGCAAAAATATGTATTTAGTATCATCTGACTTTTTTCTGATTTGATTAAGAATAACTTTAAGAAAAACAAATATTTTTTTTTTTTTTAGTAGAGACGGGGTTTCACCGTGTTAGCCAGGATGGTCTCGATTTCCTGACCTCGTGACCCGCCCGTCTCGGCCTTCCAAAGTGCTGGGATTACAAGCGTGAGCCACTGCGCCTGGCCAGCAAAATGCATCTTATATGTGCCATTCGCTCACTAATAGATTTCTTAGGGAAACTAGTACTCTTATCTCGTTTATATAGTTCCTTGAAAGGTATAAAGAGTAGAATTTATGATTTAGCTACCCAAATGTTTTCAAAAGGTGACTGTCCTTTATTCATGTAAAAAAGAAATCAAGTCATATAATAATAATTTCTGTGCCTATAGTTTCAGTACTGTTTTTATTCCTTAGAACTATTCTAGTGAATTACTAATAATAGTGTTTTCTAGGCTACTTAAACCACTTTAACATCAAAGACTTGTTGGGCGTCTAGTATTAGTCTAAGTATCTTTGACCCTTCACAAGAACCACGAGACTATATAGAACTCTATAAAAACTGAGTTTCTGTTTTATACATAAAATTTTCTACTTTACCTGTCTCCTTGCATATCTAATTGGTAGCTCAAATTTAAGGAATTTAAAATAAAATTTCTAATTTCTCATTATTTTTCTTTCTCTGAGTCCTTCCAAAACAAGCTTCTTAAGCCCATTCTTTCCCAGTTTGATGATGGCATCACTCTCTGCTCAGCTGCTTGAGGAAAACTAAATAAAATAATCACATACACAGCAAAACTTCCATTTGTTCTCTGCTCTGGCTAAACATATTTCTTCTAGTTCCCAACTCAGATAGCTTCCCCAGTTATATTCTGTCTTATTACCCATCATATATTTTCTAGAACTTATCTGAAAGAAGAGTTCTATACTTATAGCTGTTAAAGGAAGCTAAAATTGCATATAAAGCCTGATACACATTCTGAAGGATTGTTCAATTTAGTTGCAGAAATACAGTCTAATAAACAAATTCCTTTTTTTCATTTTTGTTTTGTACATGTAGTTGTGTGCTAAGACTAGGCTAGATGCAGGACATATGATGCACAATTAAAGGAGACATGGTTACTAAACCTTATGGTATTTACAGTCAGGCCATAAAGGCAGACATTAATTGGGAGAAAAAACGCAGGCACAATGTAGTAGGAATAAATAATGATTGTCCACTCTGATAAAACCCTTTAAAGAAACATTTATGCTCACATTTGAAAAATGAAGGAGTGCAAATCAAGGGTAAAAGAGGAACATTCTAGACAAGAGAAGCAGTGTATATGGGGAACTTACAGACAAAACAGAGCTTCAGAGAGAGGGCTTAGTAACTGGAACACAGTGTCAGGAGAGATGCCAGCAGGGAGGCTGGGGAGTGAGGGAGGGACCAGAATATCTGAGGCCTTATATGTTCCTTCATACTAATCATGATAAGAAATTCTAGAGGGCTGTAAGTAATAAAGTGATAAAATTTTCATTTTTAAAGAATCACGCTGAAAGCTCTGTGGGGAATGGATTATAGCACAACAAGAGCGGATATAGGGGGACAGGTTAAGTGCTAGTACAATATTGCAAACCATAGGTGATAATGGCAACCCTAAAAGAACCGAGTAATAAATGTTAACTCCATATTATTGTTATTATTATTAATTGAATTTCCACTTTGCTTCCAGTGTCATAGTATACGGCATAGAGATATAGGTAGGGAATAGAGGACATAGTATAGAGAATAGTGAATGGTTGGGACAAGAAATTCACATAGTGAAGTTGACAGCATATTTGCCTGTAACTTTCATGTACATCACAACATTCAACTTATAAAATGATCTAACATCTGTGTCTTGAGTCCCTCTGGACCATGGAAATTTCACTAGTTCACTAGAGGGGAGATTTTTAATATCAGTGTGAAACAAATTTGAAAAAATTTCAGAAACATGTTAAGGCAATATTATTGACTTTGCACAAATATCTGTCATTCTAGGATGAAGAACACATTCCTATTAACCTTCTCCTTTAATATAAGCATTTAAATTAAATATTTTATCAGGAAAAAAGGAAAGACTAGTCAAATGCTTTTTCAAGTTTATGTAACTTAAGTAAAATCTTTAATAAATAAGCTAGCTTTAAAATTATTGGTAAAGTAAATTAGATTTGACTTAAGAATTGCCAGCATACATTTTTCATTTGCACTTATTAATCAGGAAATTTCATACTTATCCCTGCCAAATACTGGAAGGTATAAAAATTTGGCATAGGGGTTATAAAACTCTAAATCAAGCCCAAAGCAGAATAATCTTTGCTTCCATAATTTTAATAAATAAGACTTTTATATTGGTTTAATGAAAATAACTGCATCTTAAATTCAGTAATATTGCAATAACTTCTAATCTTGTGGCTTTAGACAATCTAGTTCACAGGCAGTAGAGAGGTTTGTTTTGGGAAAGTGCTATTATCACCTTTGCTTCAAAACTAAACTATAAACTAAGTTCCTCCCAAAGTTCAGGAATGATCAAGGAAAGCTTGGAGGTTAGAAGCAAGATGGAGTTGGTTAGGTCATATCTTTTTCACTGCCTCAGTTATATTTTTGCAGATGGTGATTTTATAACTTTAAATTATGATTATCACAGTTTTCAAAAATCGTCTTGGTAAACAATTAAAATAAAATAATTAGGTAAATGTAATGGGATACATACTTGTAAGCAAACTAGTCATAATTTAGAATATAAAGTTAAATTAAATAATAGATACTTCATTATTTGGGTATTTTCCAATAAATATATATTGTAAGGAAACCAAATATGTTCCTTGAAAAAAAAAGTTGAACAAGTTTTGTCTAATTCAAAGCTTATATAAAGGTTATGTATAAAACAAGGTAAAAGGAACCAGGAAATAAAAAAGGATGTAAAGAAAGTTATGAAAATAAAGAGGGTTTTTTTTTTAAGAAAGCTTACAGAGGAATAATTTTATATGTGAAACTTGTATGATAAATTCAGTCCTAAAATAAAATGACTGGTTGTTTAAGAAGGAGGAGGCCGGGCGCGGTGGCTCAAGCCTGTAATCCCAGCACTTTGGGAGGCCGAGACGGGCGGATCATGAGGTCAGGAGATCGAGACCATCCTGGCTAACACAGTGAAACCCCGTCTCTACTAAAAATACAAAAAATTAGCCGGGCGTGGTGGCGGCGCCTGTAGTCCCAGCTGCTCGGGAGGCTGAGGCAGGAGAATGGCGGGAACCCGGGAGGCGGAGCTTGCAGTGAGCCGAGATCGCGCCACTGCACTCCAGCCTGGGTGACAGAGCGAGACTCCGCCTCAAAAAAAAAAAAAAAAAAAAAAAAAAAAGAAGGAGGAGTATTGAAGACAAAATAAAAAGTACAAGTATGTCGTGAATGGCAGTGTAAGTCACAATAAGAGGCTTTACAAGAAAAAAACAAAAATGTTAATATGATCAAATTGTCATATTATTATCAAGTTTGGGGTTTTTTTGAAAAAATCTGAGATTAATTTTTTTTTTAGTTAAGGTTATTAGTTCCACTTACCCTTCTGTATGTGCTTTTTAATGTCCTTGTGACATTGAGTTACTGGGCTTTGACTCTTGGGTCTAAAAAGGACACCACATCCTGCTAAATCTTAAACACTGACAGCAATTATAGCCTCATCTGCAGGCCCTGTAAAAGATGCCAATAAATATTAACTGCATTCCTGAGACACAGGGTCATAAATTAAAGACATTCAACTCCTCAAGGCCCAAGAACTCACAGAAGTGGTGGATGCATAAGATTGTAAGGGATGATTTTGAAATATAAAATAAACTCAGTTTCTCTATAAGTTAATCATGAATGTCAAGGGCACACCGATACAACATCCATATATGAACCCCTGTGTAAGATGAACAAGGCTTTTGTGAAGCATTAACCAACTCCTTAATAAAGGTCATAAAGGTTATAAAAGAGTTATGAAAGTTATATTTTATGATGGAGATTAAATTTTATAGATTGTTTACAAAATTTTGAGAACAAACGTAATTGGTTTCATTCTGTTTTTATTAGGGCTTCTTGTTTGGAAAATTGTCTCCTGTCTCAAAGAATGATGGTTTTTTCTTTTTAAAAAAATCATTCAGTTATCACTTTAGTTAAATGAATCACTTTACAATGATTTGTAATCCTATTTTGTGATATTGAGTGTTTTAAGCCTTTTATATTTGCCAAACTTTTCAAAATCAAATTATAAATTATTTTTTTTCTGACCTAATTAATCTTTTTCAGATATTAGTTACCTTAAATTCCAAAAATGACATAATTAGGCTTATTTGCTACAAAAAGTATACAGGAAGCATTGTCAAATATGAAATGCTGTTTGGTTTTCTTTGAGCAGTATTTGTATAAATATGGTATGTGTTCCAAAACTGTGGGAAACTCCTGTAATTCTAATATAGCTTAGTGTATATTATCAGTAATAATCGTAATTGTCATGGTAAAATTATTGTGTGCCTCAGTGGTAACAAATTTCTTTGTCATTTGTGTCTTTTGACTATGGCTGCCTTAAAATTTTTTTCATCCATGGACAATTGTTGCCTTGTTGTGGTCCTCTTGAGAAGGCAGTTTTGTAATCAGTTATAAAACTCTAACCATTGCTCTTAAATACAGATTTCTGGTATCTTTGGAGATTATGACATGAGAATAAAGGAAAAACTTTCAGGGCTTGTGGAGAGCTAAAATATTAGTGAGTATCATGCAGAACAGGAATTAACTGCATGGACTTAACTAATCTTTTTAACTTTTTGCTTAAAATGTTTGCTGATTGTTTTGTTTTTCAGAGTGTTAAAATTTTTTTTGAGATATTGACATCTTTTAACAATTTAGTATACTCCAATGAAGAAATTTGGAGCATATTTGTTTCTCTCTGCCTGATTTCTCCAGGAATTGGAATCTATTTGTGAGTATTCTTAACTTATGGCAATACATTTATTCTCATAAGTACCGTAAGAATCTGTTTTCATTTGTAACAAGACACAATTGGAGGAATTGGTTAGTTTACCAAGGATTTCATTGGGAAGGTGTGTTTTCCTTTAAGGAATCAAACTTGACTTCAGCAGCCAATATGCTCTTTGTTCACACTGACCCTGTATGGGGTTCCTAACCTGTGGTAAGTAAAAAATGTCACTTTCAGACAGGTCCAGGAGCCCTAAGTTTATCTTTGAATCTCAATAAAAGATGATCACCCAACTCCTAGATATATGATGGCACATATCTGTGATTGGGATCAGCTTTAAAAATGTCTTCTCTGATATTCCTTCTATGAAACAAAGTTCCATCAAAGCCAATTTGAAAACCTATGTAAAAAGTAATTATTCTTGCTGCATTGTATACAAATAATTAAGCCAAATGTAATAAAGCAAATCAGTCCTACTAAGATTTGTCTTTAAGGACAATGGGAAACTGGAGAGAGAAAAATTATGTTTCAAAAACTAAAGTACAACTGTTGTTAGATTCTAATCTTGCCTAATGTTTTTCAGTTTTTATTATTTCTAAAGTTTGGATTGAATTCTAATTTTTTCTTGGCTACAAGTCTTCAGAATAACGTTTTCTATTTTTTTCTTTTTTTTCCTTTTTTTTTTTCCTTTTTGCTAATTGGAAGTCACTGGAAACTAAGGTGTGCTTTCTTATAAAGCCCTGTGAACTGACACTAGACAACTTAAACTTCAGAAGAAAATAACAGTCACCTATTTACATACACAATCCACTTTCTTAACTCCCTACTGATGAACAGACTTCAGAGTAATGTAACCTATATCAGTTTTCCCGGAGTGTTCTTTTGTTTTTTGTTGTTTTTCTCCCTTCTTACTCCTGTTTTCTGTTTACAGGACATGAGACTCCACAACCTGCTAAAAATGAGCTTTCAGGACACACTGTCTAGGAATGAATCATCCTAACCATAGGAGATCAGATGAATTCTAGCCCAGAGACACATTTTCTTCCAAAATGCTTCCAAATTATTTCAAAAGAGGGGTGGGGCATGTGAAAGGAAAATAAATCTTGGGGCCCCCAAATCACTCAGCTAAAAGAAAAAGTCAAGCTGGGAACTGCTTAGGGCCAACCTGCCTCCCATTTTATTCAAAGTCACCCCTCTTCTCATTGAGATAGATGTATATCATCTGAGTACCTCCTTAGGAAAGGATAATCAGAAACTCAAAAGTGCAAATTCATCTCTCACCTATCTGTTACCAGGAAGACCCCTCCTCGCTTTAAGTCTTCCTGCCTTTTCTTCACATTGTCCTACATTTCCAGACCAAATGAATGTAATTATTACATATACTGATTGATGTCTCACGTCTCCCTAAAATGTATAAAACTAAACTGTTCCTTGACCACATTGAGGACATATCATCAGGACTTCCTGAGGCTCTGTCATGGGTGTAAGCATCCTCAACTTTGGCAAAATAAACTTTCTAAATTAACTGAGACCTGTCTCAAATTTGGGGATTTCACAAAGCCAAATCTTTTCTTTCCAGATAACCATGGGTTTGTATGGTTACAAGATTCATTACAGGCCTCTGGAAATATATGCTGACCAAATCCAAAAGACTTTCAAGATGATGCTATTAAGAAAGCCTAGCTGGAGAAGCATTTTGTTGATTTCTGCTCTTTCATATCAGAAAATGTGATTCCACACAGGATATCTTTGTTTGGGCTATCGATGCAGAACCTCACATCAACCCACTAGAGCATGGATACCTGTGTTGAACTTCAGATATGATTTTTGAAGAACGACTAAAGCTTTCCTCCAACTTATACACTCAATTCCCTTTATTAGTGGAAACCACATTTATATACATATTCACTGAAGTAGTAATGATTTATCTCTTCTATGGTGCAAAATACTTTCCGGGAACTGTGAGCCATAACAGATAATTCAATGGAAAATGATCTATGCTGGAGTACATTAGAATCTGACTCCACACAGAAAAGGTCTGCAATGGTGGGATCATTCAGCAGTGCAATTTGCCCAGACATCAAGTATTTATAGAATAGTAGGAGCAGAGGACAGAGAAGCAGAAAAGCAAGCAAGGCACATTTGGGTCCTACCTTAAAGTGAGTTTTTCCTAGAAGTATGAAGTATATAAAACAATATGTCTGAATAATTCTAAATGTAAGGTTTGGTGTAAGAACCTTGCTTTTATAGACTACACAGCCATTCAGTATTTGGTAAATTCATTTCGCTTATTTAACTTCTCTGGGCTTTCTTTGAGTTCCTTACTAATATATGTAAATATAAATATCATTGTTCTAAGGATTGAATGAGTTAATATATGCAAAATATTTAGCATGACCCAAAGTAAAGAAGGCACTAAATAACTGCTATCATTAAAGATGTTTCTACTTTGTAACTTAACTCAGTTACTTTCCTTATCAATATTTAAATGAAAGCCATTGGAATCTTTTCATCTACCATGTTTGGCAGTTTTCTAAGGACTTGCACTCTCATGGTCACCTTGGTCTGAAGGTCTTGGCTCTGCTTAAATAGTTAAATTACATATTGTCTATAATGAGATGCCCTCCCTCAGGAGACAGACTGGTTCCACATTGTGCCGACCATATCCTAAGGTAGAATTAATTTTTTCCATGATAAAAAAACAATACCACACTAAAATCCCAGACATTTCCAGCTTGAGTGAATTAATAGGCTGTAATATTAGATGGAACTGTTATTTAAAATCCTTTGAGCCCAGCCTTCCATATGACATTTGTCTATGTCACTACAGCCCACTGTAGGTCACTGATTTCTCAACACCAATCTTGGTGATTTCTGTCTCTTTCTTTTCTTTCACTTTCCTTATCCCACATTTCCAGATGACTATCAGAAACACCAATTTAGTTATCAATAACTCCCATATTACACCTAACTCCATGTTCCACTGCATAAATTCCAAGCACATCATCGTGCTCTCAAGAAAAATAACCATCTATTCCCTCAGTCTCACAAAACATTTGTAGAGACACCTGTCTCTATCCTATCTCTTACCTACTTCCTTTAATTGGAACAAGACTTAGTTAAAGACTTTCTTTAACTGAGATAGCTAAGGTTCTAAATATAATTTTAATTTATTATTCAATATATTTTATTACTGTCACCTTTGACTAAAAGATTGGATTAAACAAAGTGTTCATGATTATATACAGAGCTATTGCTACTGCTTTTCTCTTACACCTTCCTTTGTATAATATTTATATGTCTTCATTAAAACTGTGTTAACTATGTAATAATTAATCTTTCTTCTTTAATATTTTTCTCCATAAGAACTCCTTTCCCCTAATATCATGTAATTTTTTTCCTTATCAATCTATTCTAGATTTGTACTTTCATTCTGTTGTACCATTTTTGTATTTAGTTAACATTTTGTGTAAATACTTTAGGTGAATATTATTTAATTCTAAATAAAATTATTTTTGAAGTATATAAATTGAGAAGCTATTAATAGAATTACTGTGTAGAGATTGAATCTTACATGTCCTCTATTATCCCATGCACTTTTGGGCTTCAGATATATTTTGTGTATAAATTGTTATCCTCCCCTGTATAGATAAGGCCATTGGATTTCAGAGACCATAATTAACTTAAATCACAGTCCTTAAATACCACTCTTGAGATGCACATTTAAGTATTTCTTTTCCAATGCCCAGTCACTCCCCCTACCCCATTTTTACCTTTCTCTTACTCTCTATGGAAGGTGTACAGGGGATACTGAAAGAACACCTTCCTTCTGGTCAGTGCAGAGTACATTGCTCTTCCCTCAAAGCTCTTTGCTTAAACCACTCCTTTTGAGGGTCAGTTGATGTTGATTTCTGAGGTGGTAATAAGATTACAAATGCTCACTTATAGGTGTTTCTCTCTCATTTCAGCAGGGGAATATCTAGATACAGCATGGGCTCTTTTGTTTTCAGAATGTGTATAGTCCCACTGGTGGTATGATACTATAACTTGCATATCTTTTCATGGAACTTTTCAAAGTGTTTGCTTTATTTCTTTTTCCCACAGGAAGCCAGGAATTCTCTCATTATGCACCTAATTTCTGAGTCATGTCTGTTGAAAAACATATTGTTCCTTAAGCATTCCAATAAGTCTGATATAAAAATGAAGGACTGTCCTATGATTTTTTACCACACTGGAAAAAAAAAAAGAAGATGAAACTTAGAGCATGTAATGGATTTAGAATCTTTATACTTGATTCATAAGACCTGAACTGGCTCACAGCACCATTTTTTCCTTCAGAAACCATTTTCAGAGCTTTCTGCTTTAGGAATACAGATACAAATTATAGAAAGTATGTAACTTTAAAGAATTTAGAACTCAGTAGAAGAGGTGGGGAGAAGAAAGACAGTTCTGATAGTGAGAGCATGATGTGAAAAGGGACTTTTTTCCAAATCCTAGAGTTTACAATTGACAAATCCATGAAGGGAACCTGCATATTTCTAACCTATGCTAAGAGTGTTGAGAAATACAAAGTAAATTTTAATTCAAGCATTGATCCCTAATATTTCACAGCCTCCTTAAGAATGTATAACAGTCAACAACATAAACGTAATAGCAGACAGAGTATGAGACTCTGAAGAAACACTACAGTTCATTGAATGCAAAATGATGCACCTGCATTGTGCAGGAGAAATAGTTTGGGGTTCAATCAGTCACTCAGTGATGTGAAGCTTTTGAAGAACTGGAAGAACTACAAATTCAGTTGCAATCATGATCCTTTTCTAATCCCAAACTCATTAAAAGTGAAGACGAATTTCTTACCTCTTGCAGTCATTCAATGTTGAACTTCATACTGCCATTTTAATTAAAAATTTTTTTTTAAGTCCTGGAATACATGTGCAGGATGTACGGGTTTGTTACATAGGTAAACGTGTGCCATGGTGGTTTGCTGCACAGACCAACCCATCACCTAGTTATTAAGCCAAGCAGGCATTGTCTCTTTTCTCTAACGCTCTCCGCCATCCCCCATCCTTGTATCTGGCCCCCATGTGTGTTGTTCCCATCCCTGAGTCCATGTGTTCTTATCGCTCAGCTCCCACTTGTAAGTGAGAACAGGCAGGGTTTGGTTTTCTGTTCCTGCATTAGTCTGCTGAGGATAATGGCTTCCAGCTTCATCCTTGTCCTTGCAAAGGACATGATCGCATTCGTTTTTATGGCTGCATTGTATTCCATGGTGTATATGTGTCACATTTTCTCTATCCAGCATATCATTGATGGGCATTTTGGTTGATTTCATGTCTTTGCTATTGTGAATAGTGCTGCAATGAACATATGCATACATGTAATGTATCTTTATAATAGAATGATTTATACTCCTCTGTGTATATACCCAGTAATGGTATTTCTTGGTCAAATGGTATTTTTGTTCTAAATCTTTGATGAATCACCATACACTCTTCCACAATCATTGACCTAATTTACATTCTCACCAACAGTGTCTATTAAATACAGCACACTGATGAGTCCTGTCTTTTTGTCCAGCTTGCCATTCTGTGTCTTTTGATTGGGGCATTTAGCCCATTTATTTTATGGTTAATATTGGTATGTGTGAATTTGATCCTGTCATCATGATGTTGCCTGGTTAATTTTGCAGACTTTTTAATGTAGTTGCTTCATAGTGTCATTGGCCTGTGTATTTTAGTGTGTTTTTATAGTGGCTGCTAACAGATTTTCCTTTCGATGACTATTGTTTCCTGCAGGACCTCTTTCAAGGAAAGCCTGGTGGTGACAAAATCCCTCAGCATTTGCTGGTCTGAAAAGGATTTTATTTCTCCTTCACTTATGAAACTTAGTTTGGCCAGATATGAAATTCTGGGTTGGAAATTATTTTCTTTGTGAATGTTGAATATCGGTCCCCAGTCTTTTCTGGCTTGTAGGGTTTCTGCTGAGAAGTCCACTGCTAGTCTGATGGGCTTCCCTCTGTAGGTGACCTGGCCTCTCTCTCTGGATGCCTTAACATTTTTTCCCTTCATTTCAACCTTGGAGAATCTGATGATTATGTTTCTTGGGATTGATCTTCTTGTGGAGTATCTTACTGCGGTTTTCTAAAATTCCTGAATTTGAATGTTGACCTGTCTTGCTAGGTTGGGGATGTTCTCCTGGATGATATCCTGAAGTGTGTTTTTTGATTTGGTTCCATTCTCCCCATCTCTTTCAGGTACTTCAATCAGTCATACGTTTGGTCTTTTTACATAGTCCCATAGTTCTTGAAGGTTTTGTTCACGCTTTTTATTTTTTTCTCTAGTCTTTTCTACCTGCCTTATTTTAGCAAGATAGTCTTCAAGCTCTTATACTCTTTCTTCTGCCTGGTTGATTTGGCTATTGATACTTGTGTTTGCATCATGAAGCTCTCATGCTGTGTTTCTCAGCTCCATCAGGTCAATTGCATTCCTCTTTAAACTGGTTATTCTAATTAACAGTTCCTGTAATCTTTTATCATGGTTCTTAACTTCTTCGCCTTGGGCTAGAACATAATCCTTTAGCTCTGCAAAGTTCGTTATTACCCACTTTCTGATGTCTACTTCTGTGAGTTCACCCATCTCAGCTTCAGTCCTATTCTGTGCCCTTGCTGGAGAAGTGTTGAAATCATTTGAGGAGAAAAGGCATTCCAGCTTTTGCAATTTTCAATGGTTTTGCATTGATTTTTCATCATCTTTGTGGATTTATCTACCTTTAATCTTTGAAGCTGTTGACCTTTGGATGGGACTTTTGTAGGGTCTTTTTTGTTGATGTTGTGTTATTGTTGCTTTCTGATTTTTGTTTTTCCTCTAACATTCAGGCCCCTCTTCTGCAGGTCTGCTGCAGTGTGCTGAGGGTCCACTCCAGACACCGTTCACCTGGGTATCACCAATGGAGGCTGCAGAACAGCAAAGAGTGCTGCCTGCTCCTTCCTCTGGAAGCTTCTTCCCAGAGGGGCACTAACCTGATGCCAGTTGGAACTCTCCTGTATGAGGTGCCTGGCAACCCCTGTTGAAAGGTCTAACCCAGTCAGGAGGTCCGGGATCAGGAACCCACTTAAGGAAGCAGTCTGGCTATCCTTTAGCAGAGCTAGTGCACTAGGCTGGGGGAATCCCCCTTGTCTGGATCACTGATACTCTTCAGAGCCAGCAGGCAGGAAGACTGAGTTGGCTGAACCTGAGACCACAGTAACCCCTATCCGCAGGTGCTCTGTCCGAGGGAAATGAGAGCTCTGTCTGTAAACTCCTGGCTGGAGTTTCTGGAATTCCTGCAACGATTTCTTGCCGGGCGAGGAGGGATGGATCTCGGTCCCACCTAAAGAAGCAGTCTGGCCATAATCTGCCACAGTGGCTGTGCTGCACTGTGAAGACTTTTGCCCAATCCAATCTGCCCAGCCTCCATAGCACTGGTAGGGGAAAACCGCTGACAAGAGCTGCAGTAATGGCAGTCGCCCCTCCCCTGTGGAACTCGGTCATCTTTGGCCCACTCCAGGCTGCTCTGCTGGTTAGAGGGGATGCTAATCCAGTGGATCTAAGCTTGCAGGCTTCTGTGAGAGTGGATCTGCTGAGCGAGGCCATTTTGCTCCCTGGCTTCAGCCCCCTTTCCATGGGAGTGGATGGGACTCTGCCTCACTAGAGTTCTGGGAGCTGCTGGACTATGTAAAAACTCCTGCAGCTCAGTCAGTGCCTGCCCAAACAGCCGCCAACCAGAACAGCAGACCTGGGTCTGCCCAGTTTTGTGCTGAGACCGAAGGCCCTGATAGTGTACACTCACGTGAGGAACTCCTGAACCCTGGATTGCAAAATCCTGGAAAACACAGTAGCCCGGGAGAGCAACACAGTTCCTCACTGTCTCCCTTGCCTGAGGGAAGGAAGTCCCTTTGTCCCATGTAGCTCCTGGGTGAACTGCCACCCCACCCTGCTTTTCTTTGCTTTCTGTGGGTTGCACCAACTGCCTAGATAGTCCCAATGAGAGGACTTGGGTACCTCAGTTTAAAATGCAAACATCACTCACCTTGTGTGTTTTTCTCTGTGGGAGCTGCACACTGGAGCTGTTTCTACTTGGCCATCCTCACCTTTTTCTTTCTCCTTTTACTAACTGTTCTTCCAGACATATCACCTTTGTAAAATTCTACTATAGACATTAATTCTACTATAGCCTGAGCTTCCTTCTACAAGCAGCTTTCATTGAGGGGATATCAAAAAGCAAAGGTGAACTTTCACCCTCAGTAAAAATTAAATGTTATGGCCATCTTAGGTAGTAAAAGGAAAGCATGCCGGGGAGTAGACCACAGGGTTCTGGCAGCACCATCTCCAATAAAAGGTTAAGACCACAGGGAGACAGAGAGGGGAAGACATCGTGACAATTCATCAACACAGTTTAAGCAGGAAATATGAACTATTTGGTTAATTATTATGAGGAAATGAAAGGAGACTTGTTATATTAAACTCCTCCAGGATTTGTGGTTTTATGTGATCAGAGAAAGAAAAACTGACAGATCAGGAAGAGAAGAGACAGTTGGATAGAAGAAGTTAGAGTGGCCACAGGAAACAAGAAACAGGCTAAGGTGTCAAACCACAGGACAATGTTTTATCATTTTTTTTTTCACCACGTCAGAAACTAAATTCCAGTAATTGCATGCCAATTTGCTGACGACAAGGCACTTCCTGATAATGAGCCTGGAAGTCTGAACGGCAGTTTCACAATCTGTAATTACATGTTTCCGCCCTTTACAATAAGGAAAGACATAGTTTACTTTCATTTTTGAGTCTGAGGCTCTTTTCAACGCTGTAGAAAAGGACAGAGGCTGTTAACTATGGCGGGTGAGTCCTTTTCTGACTAGCAGCTTGGGAGTAGGATCTTAGAAAACACTTGATTTATTGCTCTGTAATAAACACAAGAAAGGAAGTGTGCCACTAGCACACATTCTGAATTCCTTTTCTTACTGATTGTGTGTAGTTTGAATCATGGGACCTGTTGTTAGAGAGATCATATGTTTTCCAGATGTCTTCTAGCCAGAAAGAAGTTAATTCTTTTCTTTTAGTTTCTGGTAATCATTCTTTTCTTTTAGTTTCTGGTAATCAAAGGGAGGGTAAAGAAAGCCAGAGGAAGTTATTTGTGTGTTCTAGAAGTTTCAAAATGCATTCTGAAATATTTCTTTTGATTCCAAATTAATTGCCCAGATCATAAACCTTTCTCCCAGAATCAGATCTGAGAGCCTCTGAAGTGTTACCCTCTTTGACATCTCTTATTGTGAATTACATTTTTTCTCTGTTTAAAGTGATTCAATTTTTCCCCTTTGTCTTTGTTCCTGGTACTGACTACTTTAATATAATATTTCATGGATTAATATCACTGTTGTTTTGTTTTGCTGTTGTTGTCGTTTTTAACTGATCTCCTTCTCTCCAGGACTTAACTCTCCAATCCATTCTGCACACAACTTTCAGGTCATCTGTCTTATACACAGAAGCTGAAAAAGCCTAAGGGATAGAGTCATGAGTTACTTAGGCAGCTAGTATTGCAGCAGGTAATATGCTTCTTTGGCTTCATTCTCCTCGTAGGCAAAGGGAGAAATTGGACTAGATCAGTGGATTCTAAACCTTCTAACATATCACAGTAATCTGTAGTCATATAAAAAAGTCAGATGACTACCCCCTTTCTCACCGTGAATAGCTCAATCTTAAATACCCTGCAGGCATTTATTACCTTTGAAGATTGTCACATAATTCTTATGAAACTGACTTGACATAGGTTTGTGTACAGATTAGTGTTATTAGGAAAGTTGACCAGTTAGTTAACACTCTCTGCTTACCTGCTAGTGATCTATTAATGTAATTAATTAACTTTGCTCAGGGACATACAGTGGCTCCCTATTGCCTTTTTAAAAAAATATTTGAACTTTCAGACAAGTTCTTCTACCTTTTGAAACATGTGTATCCATTTTTTCCACTAATCTTTGTAAAGCATGATTTCAGCTTCATAAAAAAATACTGTATTTACTTCACTTATATTACCTTGTTGTTGAGTTTCTTTACTCCTTTGATTCTCCCTGTAGAACAATTCTCTCCGAGGTTTATGTCTTACTTCACAACATTTAACTTAAGCTCCGGAATCAAGGGATCATTAGATAAAGATAGGGGAAATTGAAAGCCACTAGTCAAAAACAAGTCGTGGTTTGATAATTATAAACAACCAAATGTAGTCAGTTATTGCTACCTTAAACTCCTGAGGAATTGTATCCTATAATATGTTTAAGTATTACTTCACTTTACCTGGAACCAAAACTGTGGTACTGATGAGTTTTTCCCTCTAATTGATTCCTTCCATTTTTATTATCACTGCTGCTTTCATTCAGTGATTATAATAACAAAAAAAATTCTATAGTAACCGTCTCTTTAAAAAATACTTAGCGTATGATAGCTATTTCATGCACTCTCTCTGATTTAATATTTAAAATCAATGAACACAGTTGTGCTATTATTGCCATATTATAGTTGAAGGGGATACTTAGAGAATGCCTTCAAAATATGCTTTAGGTCAAAAGTCTGTTAGGAGGAGTGGTCTCAGGTGGGCATGACTCTCAAACTCTGCTATTACTCTACCTTTCTGCAAACATCTTCAAATACTTGCCCTGTCTCTGATCACTGCCACTTCAGTCCTGGCTTCATATTTCTATTTTTTCTAAAGCCCAGCTCTTCCAGTTTTCTGGTTACACCCAGACACCCGCACGTCTTTGTGCTTCTTTCTTCACTGCTCTCTGCCAAGAGACCAGCCCCTAGTTTTCCAAGGGCCAAATTCCTACCAGTCCTTCAGGTCTCAGTGCCAAGCCCTGCCTTCTCTGGAAAGCTATCTTCTACCTGAGTCACACTTTGCTTATGCTTTTCTTGAGCTTCTGCTAATGATTTACATTCTTATAATATTTTTCATTTTACTTATTTGCATATCTATTTTCCCACTTGACTGCAAACTTTACAGTGTACAAACATGCTTCAAAAGTGGTACCCCCAATACTAGCAGAGTTAGTTTCAAGAATTTATGCTGATTAAATGTACCTGAATGGACAGGGGAATGAACACGCCTTCCTTCTGCTGAAACGTCCAATATGCAACTATCGTCTGTTAAATGAAATCAAACTTACCTGATTTGCTATTAAGAATTTGTAATCGCCAGGCGGGTTCACCTTGCCCACTGCTTAGACAGAGCCAATTTATAAAGACAGGGGAATTGCAATGGTGTAAGAATAATTCACACAGAGTCGGCTGTTCGGGAGACGGAAGTGTTATTATTACTTAAATCAGTCTCCCTGAGCATTCAGAAATCACAGTGTTTAAAGATAATTTGGCAGGTAGGGGCTTGGGAAGTAGGGATTATTGATTAGAATCATAGGGTGTCAAAGTGAGGTTTTCTTGCTGTCTTCTCTTCCTGGGTACGATGGCAGAACTGTTTGGGTTAGATTACTGCTCTGGGTGGTGTCAGCTGATCCACTGAGTACAGTGTCTGCAAAATATATTAAGTGCTGATACTAGGTTTTAAAAAGTGATATTATCCCTGGGAGCACAAGGGGGACGTTCCGACTCTAGGAGCCAGAGGCTGCATGACCCTTAAATAGTAATTTTTAATCTTGTAGCTAATTTGTTAGTCCTGCAAAGGGAGACTGGACCCCAGACAAGAAGAGTGTTTTCGAGAAAAGGCTGTTATCAATTTTGTTTCAGTCAAACCATGAACTGAATGTTCGGCCTATACCCAGGAATGAATAAGAACAGCTTAAGGGATAGAAGCAAGATAGAGTCGGTTAGGTCTTATTTCTTCACTGTTGCAATTACCTCAGTTATAATTTTGCAAAGGCATTTTCAGTCCCTCCATTTGGGTTTTCTAATAGCTTAATCTGAAGGTGTAGGCTCTGAAGATGGGAAAAGGCCATCGATCACTCTGGCTTCTTCCTGCTGACAGGGGACATGGTGGAAATTAGAGTGAACCTCAAGGTGAGAAGAATGGAACCACTTTGCAATTGTATGAGCACACTCATGCAGGACTGACTGGGTTTCCAATGCTTGCAATGCAAAAACATTAGTACTCTCCTCTGTAGTTTTACTGTGATATTTAAGCCAATAGCCTCCTGTAAGGTAAATAACAAATCCTAGGATGAAGAGGACAATTCTCAATTTTAAAAGCAAAGATTTGAAAGCATTAATTTGGGGACTTCTAATCCACAAAGAATTTAGGATTTAGTCCAAACTGTAGAAAAAACTCAAGGACAACTAACAACAGATGTATTTATATGTTTTCTTTTGAAGCATAATTTTTCTCTCCAGATCCATTTTTATTAAAAATAAATTATGATAGAACTAATGTGTTTACCAAAATAAGTTTTAGTCTTATTGTACTTGGCCTGACTATTTGCATAAAGTGCAGTAAGAATAATTATTTTTTATTTAAGCTGTTTATTGTTTAAATTGGCTTTGATGGAACTCTGTTTCATGAGGAATCTCAGATAAGACTTTTTAAGAGCTGATCCCAGCCACATATTTGTACCCTTAAATACCTATGGGTTGGGTAAATTCCTTTTCTCTCAAGGTCCCAAGATAACTTGGAGCTCATGAACCTGTTAGAAAGTGATATTCTTTACTTACTACAGATCAAAAACCTTGTACAAGGACTCTGTGTAGACAAGGTATGAGGCCAGATTCCCCAAAGGGCTTTCATTGACTGTATAAATCAACTTTGATTCTTTAAGGGAAGTGTGACATTCCAGTCAAAGCCTTGGTAAAATAACCAATTTTTTCAATTGTGTCGTGTTACAAAAGAAAACAGATTTTTATTGTACTTACGGAATTAACCATGTTGCCATAAATTGAGAATACTTACAAAGAGTTTCCAAATTCTGGAGAAATCAGGCAGAGAGAAACAAATATGCTTCAAAATTTTTTCACAGGAGTGTATTTTACCTACTTGTTAAAAGTTGCAAATATCTCTAAAGAAATAAGTTATCTTGACTCTGAAAACAAAAGGATTGGTAACTTTTAAGACATCAGCTCTCTGTAAGAGTCCTGGAAGTTTCATTTTTTTCCTCTATTCCAATAGCACAATTTTTTAAAGTTATCTGAGACCTGCACTCAGAGTCCTATATCTGATTATTTACTGCCTTTTGAAAAGGACCAAAGCAAGACAAAATGTCTGTGGATGACAAAAGTCTATAGACCCTATTAAAGCCATAATCAACTAGGAATTTTGCTTACTTCTGTGGCATCCAACAATTTTTACATAACAATAATTACTAATAATGTACACTAAATAATATCAGAATTATAGAAGTTAATATAAATACACAGAAGACAGAAAATTCAGTACTTCAAAGATTTTTTATTTGCCAGTTGTTAACCGGATTACTGGCTTCAGAGGGGAGCCCTCGGAGGAACGAGGCCAGAAAAGCATGCATTTTTTTCCGAGCCAAATAAGCAGCCACGGCTGAAGGCAAAGACAGATCTCCAAAATGAAGGGTGCCATTTTATACTGGACCCTTGATCCCCCAAAGGAGGGAAATATTACTGGAGAAGAGAGAACAGTGCTTCTAACCTGCATTTTATTGCAAGGCAACCTAAAGCCAATCAGCCCATTTTGAAATCAGGCCATCCCCCAAGGAAGTCTCATCTCTCAGTCAGTTATGGGGATGTTTCCACATCTTCCAGGTGGCCCGGAGCATGCTTCTCTAATTCAAGTGTGCAAAGAGCCAAGTATCCCTCTGAAAATACTATTAGCCATCCCTTAAAGTATATTTCCTACCTAGTTATTACATACCAAAGCCCTCTCATAATGCAAAGTAATTTCTGATATCCTCAAAACTCAAACTGTCAGACAACACAATGCAAAACAGAACAGAGCCTTTGATTTTGAGAGGGATCTATCTACTTTTAATTCCTTGGGTGTCATGAAGAAAACAGAGGGTTTTTTGTTTGTTTTTTTGTTGTTTGTTTTTGCCGAAATGGGGTCTGTGGTGCCTCCTCTGTTTTTTCCAAGGAGTCCCAGGCTATCAGAAGTTATCTTAGGGCCTCTTATGTGTGCATTAAGAGTGGCAAGACAAAAAAATGGAGAAAAATAATTCAGTTGACTAAGAAGAAAAAAACATTTTATGGCTAAATGAGATCCAAGAAGAGAAAAACATTAAAGCCTTTTAAAATTATCCATAACTTGTTTATTCACTTTTAATTAAGCTGACTTTTAACCATAGTGCTCTTAAAAAAATCCTTTTAAATTTCTTATTACCCAACTTTAGCCATGCGGCCAATATTTCTGGCTTTTGAACTTTACAAAAAGTAACCTCCCAGGTGCTTCAAAGACATGGTAAGCAGTTTCTTTTTACAAGATTTAGAATTTCCCCAAGGTAGTTCAGAGAAAGGAAAATTCAAGAGAGGAAATCAGAAGCTATCCATGGAGTTTTGGGAGAACCTCATTAAATGGCAAAGTTATGCAAATAGTAAGCCAGAAAGAAATCATTCCAGAAGTCAAGAATAGAATCTGGGCAGCTATTGTCAAAAGGCAAAGTCTTAGCTACTGAGTTACAGTCTTGAGAAGTTTCCATTGCTATTCCAAGAAGGATACTAGAGAAGCCATTTTTAACGTTACCAAGGTTTTTAACTGCTCAAGAAAAATTTTTAGGGCTGGATGGTGTAAACCAAAAGAAAGTATCCACATTTGGTCACAAGATTAAGATCTTAAGGAGACCAAACAAGACAGAAATTCCATACAGTATTGGTTTCAGGGACCCATAGCAAAGTTTATAATTGTCCAGCCTGCTGAGCTGGCTTGAAAAGCAGGTTTAAAGGGGTCCTAAACCCATATTATATCCTGCAATACCCCTCTTTCTGTTACAGAACACTGAAAGACAAATTCTTAGCAGAAAATACACCAGATTTGCTACAGGCTAGGACTAGTCTTGCAAATTCTTTTTTCTATTAATCAAACCCTTACAGAGAGACAAAGAGTGATATTTACTGTTTACACAGATGGAGAAAGAGAGTGAGACCAGAAACCTAGCTTGTAAGAATTTCTTACTCTTTTTGCTGGCATACCAGATTTCTGGGTTCCCTTCCTCTGCAACTTCCAGAAGAACGGAATGGCTTCTGATCACCCTGCTCACCTCACGATGGTTGTGGGATTCAAGCCACTTTACAAGAGAAAATCACCATTTTCTATCGTATGGAACCATAGGCAAGATTCTTAAAATGCAAGATACTGCCCAACCGGCTGCATGGGGAACTGTTTAACATTTTCCATCCCAGCAGAATTCACATAACAAAACAGACACTAGTCACCTCGTTCAGCACCCAATACCAACCTGGCAAAGGTCAAACTTTTTCCTGTTGGTCCCTGTTGTCTCTGATCCACTCCAGATGGGGAGGGATGACCTCAGAACAGTAATTCACAATGGAGACTCTGGGTAAGGCAAAGAGCAGATAGTCACCATGAGACAGGCCTGTTGAGCTTTCTCCAGGGCTCATCAAATGTAACAGGTAAGAAGAGTTCTCTGAGTTAGGCCTGCTGGACTTCCTCCAGCAATTCCATCTGAGATTCCCTCCACATATACAAACACGCACAAAGATGGGACAGACAGGGGGCCTTCCAAATCAGATGATCCCTAACCAGGAACTCTAAGAGTATCCCTTCCAAACTATCCTCCTGTTCTCTGTCTGAGAAATCTCAAAATCTTCCTGATTGAGGAGAAGTCTCCTGAACCAAGACTCTTCCTACTAGTTAGAGCCAACTGAGATCCCAGTGGAGCCATACATATACCCCGTGGTGGAGCGACAAAATATACCCTGCAATGGGGCTACAGACACCTCATCATATAGCTACAGACCAGTCAAGAGAAGGAAGGAGGCATTAGCAATGCCTAGTATATTCACCAGTTCTGACACCCTGCAATGGGGCTACAGACAGACACCCCACTATGGTGTCACAGAACCAGTAAGGAGAAGGAAGGAGGCATTGGCGCACCTAGATTACTCACCAGTCCAGACACCCTGCAATGTGACTACAGACAGAAACCCTGTGATAGGGCTACAGTTAGAGGACATCTATCCAGGATTATTTCTCCACTGCAATTAAATGCATGCACACTGGGTTGGCAGTGCCTGCCAGTGGAGACAGTACCAGAGCCAGCCCCTAGTCCAAGAGAACTAGGCGGCAACTTGGGCTAGCTTCTGGATCCATCGCTGGAGAGGAGGCACCAAACCACAGACAGGTAGCCACAAAGGCTTTCCCAGTCTGATTTCTTTCACTGTTGTAATTTCCTCCGTTATAATTTTGCAAAAGTGGTTTTCATATTCTTCAAGAGTTGAACCATACTTAAATTTTATTCATTTGTTCCTACATTGCCTTGACTACTGATTCAGTAAATAATTAATAAATATCCCCTGAATGCCAAAAATAATGCAGGTGTATTTCATGGCCCCTGTCCTCACAGAGCATAAAATCTAACAGTGGATAGTGATAAGTAGGCTGGGAATCACAATTAAATGGAGAAAAGAAAAAAAAAAAAGGCTGGACGTGGTGGCTCACACCTGTAATCCAATGCCAGCAATTTGGGAGGCCAAGATGGGTGGATCACCTGAGGTCAGGAGTTCGAGATCAGCCTGGCCAACATGGTGAAACCCCATCTCTACTAAAAATACAAAAATTAGCCAGGCGTGGTTGCATGCACCTGTAGTCCTAGCTACTCAGAAGGCTGAGGCAGGAGAATTGCTTGAATCCGGGAGGCAAAGGTTGCAGTGAGCCGAGATAGCACCACTGCACTTCAGCCTGGGTGACAGAGTGAGACTGTCTCACAAAAATATATAAATACATAAATAAATAAATGGAAAAAAATATGCTACTCTAAGGAGATACAAGGCGCCCTAGGGGCATATACCTCTGACCATGTCTCCTCTGGAAGAATCAGAGAGGATTCCCTTAAGAAAATACCATCTAATCTGATACTTGGAGGATGGACAGAGAACAGTACAAAAACCGGAAGAAATTAGAAACGGGGTTGCTGAAAATATACAGATCCCTAAGAAGAGACTTGATTACCTGGAATAAAAAGCCATCTAATCTGAGACTTGAAGGTTAGACAGACAGCAGTAGGAAAACAAGAAGGAATGAGAAGGTGGGGGCTGGAAATTCTATTTAGAGATCCCTAAATAGAAGCTTTCTAGAAACTAAATGAAAGGCGGAACGTTTTGAATGTAATGAGCAGAGTGGGAACAGTATCAGAAGATGAGTGAATGAGAAGGCCTAGATTAGAACAGGCTGAAAGTTTTCATGGTCAAATCTAGATATTGGAACACTCCTCATTGTGAAGAGTAGAAAGGGTGGAGAGTAGGTTGATAAAGTTCTTATGAATTTATTTCTTCAGAAAGAAAGGATGTTGGCCTGAATAGAAGTAATGAACAATTAGAATTGAGAGAAGTGGTCAGATTCTGAAAATATTTAGCAAATAAAATTGATGCAATGTGAATTAAGAAGGGAAATAAGATACAGGGAAGGCCAAAGAGGTTGAATATCACCAGCTTTTGCTGCTTTTTTTGTACATGGAGTATAGGTATTATTTACTAGTATATGGAAAAGAGAATGAAGGATGGAAATGAAAAAACGAACAGTTCATCTTTGTAAGTTGGGTTGAATGAGATTGTGAGATGTAGTTGAGATATCTCTTTGTATATTGGATGTGTGGGCTTCAATACCGACATCCACATCTGGGCTGAATCCATAAATTTGAGGATGATTTATTTATTATTTTAAGCATATAATGGATGCCATCAGAATGTGCAGATTATACCTCAGGCCATACTTTTACTTTACTTATTTATTTTTTTATTTGACAAATAAATATTGTATGTATTTTCTATGTGCAACCTTCTGCTTTTATGAGTTTAGCCTGTTTAGATTGTACGTATAAGCGAGATAATGTGATATTTTGTCTTTTGGTGCCTGGCCTGGCTTATTTTACTTAATACAATATTCTTCATGTTCATCAATATTGTCAGAAACAATAGGATTTGCTTCCATTTAAAAGCTGAATAGTGTTGCATTGTGTATATAAACCACATTTTCTTCATCTATTCATCTGTCTGCAGACATTTAGGTTGATTTTGTATCTTGGCTATTGTGAATAATGCTGCAATGGAAATAGAAGTTCAGATATCTCCTTGAGGCACTTATTTTCAAATTTGTGATGTATACTAAATAGTGGGATTTCTTGATCATATCTTTAGCTCTATTTTTAACTTTCAGAGGTGTCTCCATATAGGTTTCCATAAAGACCATGCTAATTTACTTTTTCTTTTTTTTTTGAGACAGAGTCTCACTCTGTTGCCCAGGCTGGAGGGCAGTCGTGGAATCTCGGCTCACTGCAACCTCCACTTCTAGGGTTCCAGCCATTCTACTGCCTCTGCCTGCTGAGTAGCTAAGATTACAGGTGCCCACTGCCACGCTCGGCTAATTTTGTATTTTTAGTAGAAGCAGGGTTTCATCATGTTGTCCAGCCTGGTCTAGAACTCCTGACCTCAGGTGATCCGCCAGCCTTGGCCTCACAAAGTGCTGGGATTACAGTCGTGAGCCACCACACAGGGCCTAATTTATGTTTTTACAAACAGGGTGTAAGAGTTTCTTTTTTTCTACATCCTCTCCACCATTTGTTATCTTTTGTCTTTTTGGTAATAGCCATTCCAACAGATGGGAAGTGGTATTTCATTGTGGCTTCAATTTCCCTGATGGCTAGAGAGGTTGATCATTTTTCATATACATATTATCTGTATGTCTTCTTTTGAAAAATGTTTATTCTGGTCCTTTGCTTATTTTTAAATCAGTTTATTTTCTTTCTATTTAATTGTTTGTGTTCTTTGTATTTTGCATATTAATTCCTTCTCAGATGTATGGTTTGCAAATCTTTTCTCCCATACTGTTGATTATCTCTTTAATCTTTTGATTGTTTCTTTGGCTGTGTAAAAGCTTTTTAGTTTATCATGTAATTTCATTTGCACATGTTAGCTTTTGTTTCCTGTCCTTTTGTGTCATATCCAAAAATTATTGTCTAGACCAATGTCATGAAGTTGTTCCCCTCTGTTTTCTTCCAGTAGTTTCACAGTTTGCGTCCTTACATTTACATATTTAACTCATTTTGAGTTTATTTTTGTATATGTTTAGAGATTTTTATTCTTCTGCATGTGGTTATCCAATTTATCCAATACCATTTATTGAAGAATTTGTTCTTTCCTGATTGTGTGTTCATGAAACCTTCGTTGAAAAGTCAAATTAATGTAAATAGTTGGGTTTATTTCTGGGTTTTTTGTCCTGTTCATTTGCTCTCTGTTTCTATTTTTATGCCACTATCGTGCTATTTGGATGACCGTACCTTTGTAGTCTATTTTGAACTCGGGTAGTGTGATGCCTGCATCTTTGTTCCCTTTACTCAAAATAGCTTTGCGTATTCAGGGTTTTTATTTTGTGATTCCATATAAATTTTAGGATTTGTTTCTGTTTTTGTAAAAGCTGCCATTAGAATTTTGATAGGAATTGCATTTTATCTTTAGATTTCTTTGGGTATTATGGACATTTTAATAATAGTAATTTTCTCATCCATCAACTCAAAATATATTTCTACTTATTTTTGTCTTCTTCAATTTCTTCTATCAATATTTTATAGTTTTGAGATTTGTTATTATTGTTGTTATTTTTGAGACAAGTTCTTGTTCTGTAGCCAAGACTAGAGTGTAGTGTCACAATTATTGCTCACTATAATCTCAAATTCCTGGGCTTAAGCAATCCTCCCACCTCAGACTTCCAAGAAGCAAGGACTATAGGCACATTGCTACGATGGCCAGCCAACTTTTGAAATTTTTTATACAGACAGAGTCTCAGCATGTTGATCAGGTTGGAATTTTATACTTTTATGTGTACATTTTTTTTTTTACCCACTTGGTTAAATTGATTTCTAAGTATTTTTGTAGCAATTTTAAATAGAAATTTATTTATTTTTAAAGATGGTTTATTGTTATACAGAAACACTACAGATTTTTATGTTTATTTTTTTATCCTGCAATTTTCTTGAATCTGTTTATTTGTTCCAAAATATTTTTGTGGATCCTTTAGGGTTTTCTGTATATAAGACCACTTCATTTTTAAACAGGCACAATTAAACTTCTTCCTTTCCAATTTTGATGCCTTTTATTTATTTTTTGTTGTCGAATTGCTCTGGCCAGAACTACGTTGAATAGAAGTGGTGAATGTGAGTATCTTTGTCTTCTTCCCTATTTTAGAGAAAGGGTTTTCAACTTTTCACCATTGAGTATGTTAGCTGTGTGTTTGTCATACGTGGCATTTTCTGTGAAAAGCTCTTCAATTTTATTGCTTATTATATTTCTTCACATATCATTTATTCAGTCAACACTATATTAGTTTACTGAGCACACAAATAAATAAAACAGAAGCCCAGAACTCAGGCAGATTGGATATCCCACAAACTAATCTGTGTACTGTTTGCAAATCACACTGTGTTCCAACATCTGTACATGATGTTGCAAGACTAATATTTTTGCTACCTGTTCTCAGAAGCCTTTGTGATCTCACCTGTTGGAATGTACTAATGTTTACTGAGCCCCTTAAACATCCTGTCTACATTCTCTTAAGAAGCTCTTCACCAACTGTCAGGCAATGTAGTTTGATGAATTAAGAATGGGGGCTCTGGATTCTGAATCACTAGATTTCAATTCTTATTCCCAGTTACTATATACTCGGTGTTCTTTCACATTATTTGAGTTAATTACTTATTACCTTTCATTTTCCATATAAGAGAGGTTAATATATGTTTTACATGGAATTTTTGTGAAATTTCAGTAATGCACTTGGCATGATGAGGACTCAATGAATATTAACTATTTTAATTGAACCATATCATGATTAACTATATAGAATATGGTGGAAAAAAACAAGATTTGAATCCTAATTCATGTGATATGAAGCAAGTTATTATTTAAATGGTAAATATAAAATAGGGAATGTAATAACTACCCCACTGGCTTACTGTGAGGGTCCAGTATATTAAAATTTGTAAAACCCTTGGTACAGTGATTTGTAAATAATAATGATAATTATAATGATGATTTACATTGCTTTATATGCATTCATTTTTTATTTATAATAAGTACATGGGAGATGTTACCCTTTATTAAGTTAATTTATGTTAGGTAACTTTTTTCCTGGTTTGTAATATCTAATGTCTTTCTCATAATAGTTGCCCAATAAACATTTATGAAAATATGAATTCAAGATAACCCAGACAATGAGGCTGGTGCTTCTGTGCCAAAGCTTTTGTGCAATGTCCTGACATGATTTCTTTAGATGTCATTTTGTGTCAACACTATCCTTACATCTACACGGATTGTATAATTGTCTTCATAGCATTGATTGAGAATTGATAAGATATCCGGCATTTCTCTGTACAATCTGCCAAAATCATATCTGTTGTATTGAAATAAAGGGTGTATTATTTTGATATCTATATTTCCTCATAAATATTCAAATTACTGTAAGGAGTAATACATTAACATGGTGTCAAATTAAATTAATCGACTACACTGGAAGATTAGTAATCAGGTTACTTTCCATTTTAAGTTTTCATTGACAGCAAGATTTGAAAGAATTATAAGTATGGATGCACTCATCCATTTATTCTTTAATTTATGTATTTAACAAGCATATTAAGTACTTTTAAACATTTTGAATATAAAGATGGGGGTATAGGATGTATGTTAAAAAGTGCAAATTCAAATATATAGTTCTTTCACCAAGAAAACTAAATACAGAAAAGAGTAAAAATCATATAGTCTAGTAGGAAGAATTTATATTCTAGACAAGAGCATTGACTTTCCCAGGAATATATATTTTAGGCAGATCATTATCACTATGGGTTGTGAACCAGTAAAAGAGAAAAATGAATGCAGTGGATGACCAGGAAGCTAACATGAGGTCCAATGCCACACAAGGAAGATGAGAAGCTAAAAGCAAAGAAAAGAAAAAGGAAAAAAAAGAAAATAAAAAGTATTAAGTGGCAATAAATTGTTAAACAACCGGGTGGGAATTTGATGAATGACAGAAATCTACGGGTACAGGAAGACAGATGGTGAAGTAGGACATACTTTCAGAAGCATTTCACATTGTAGAACTACATCTAAAGTGACGGTGAAACTCTTTAAGCTGCGCCCATAGTTAAAGGAGTCTTTCTATTTCTAACAGAGGGCAACCGGAGAAAAAAGCCACTTAAGATGTTGGAATCCCTGGGCAAAGATTTCCTCACAGGCGTTTTGGATAACTTGGTGGAACAGAATCTGCTGAACTGGAAGGAAGAGGAAAAAAAGAAGTATTATGATGCAAAAACTGAAGACAAAGTTCGGGTCATGGCAGACTCTATCCAAGAGAAACAACGTATGGCAGGTCAAATGCTTCTTCAAACCTTTTTTAACATAGACCAAATATCCCCCAGTAAAAAAGGTAAGACTGGTCTTTTACAATGAATGTCTCAATTTTCCCAGAATCTATTTAACTCCAAGGCCTAAGCAGTGTCTTCTGTGATAACCTTATCTTTCCCTTCCTCAACTATCATTTTCACTAAACCTATCATTGTCCTTTTAGAGACCACTTCACCTTTTGTAGGGTGGAATCCAGTTTACAATCACATAAAAGGCTGAGTCCTTGTGTTTAGATTTTGTGCAAAAATAGTTAATAGTTCACACCTTGTAGTAAGAGATACATAGAACTAAACCTAGATTCTGTCACCTGTGACCTATGCAACTTCCTGCAAGTTGCTTAACTTCCCAAGCTCCCTATTTGTTAGTCTTACCATCTGTGAAATGAAGACAATTCCAGTACTTTCTCATAAGATCGTCTAGGCCTAGAAACATTATAATGACAGGCACCACATGCCAACAACTCCCAAGATATTAGCTCTCATCTGGAACTCTCTCCTCTGAACTCCAGACTCATTTAGCTCTAGCAGTATATTCAACAGGTCTACTTGAGTGTTTTGCTGGCATCACAAAACAAATACAGCTAAAACTATACACTTTGTTCTCCAGAATAAAACTGTTGCATTTTTATTCCCTTTTCATCTCGGTAAACAGAAACAACATCTACCAAGTTTCTCCTACCAGAACACAACTGGTTTCTTCACCAATTAATAACAGTAATCAGTAGTTTTCTTGGCACATAGTGGATGCCTAAATAACATAGGATGAATAAATAAAGTATTATGCATTCAATAAATATTAGTTTTCATAATTATTATGTGGATGCTATGAACTAGACTTTTCCAGTGCTTACTTATTTCTGCAAGTTACAAAATATGATAAGGAGAATCTCTATAAAGTGTCTAAAATTTTAAAACTTCTTTTCAGAACTTTTGCCCCAGATTGAATTATGTATTATTAGAGGTTAAACATTCTCACATTGAAGTTCACCAGAGACAGACTCAATTCCCCCCCAGAATTTAAGCTTAAAGATTGAGCCATGAAGTATTACAGATTACCAATAATGATAAATAGTAATAAACAAAAGGAAATATAAATTGTTGAGACCTCACCATATCAAATGAGCTTTTTCAATCAGCACTCTTCTGTGAAGAAGGGGTGTTGCTACCAACAGGGAGCACGTGATAGCATGACAGTTGTTCAAGATTATAAGAAGGTAGCATCCTCATTCATATTTAAACTGGTCCCTTCGCAGGGCTTTTTGTTTGTTTGTTTTGTTTTTTTCTCAATCCTGGGATGGCATGGAAACAATCTCCGTTTTCAAAAAGTCAGTGATAGTGCAACTAATGGGAATTAGAGTAGAAGTAATAGAGGCTTCAGAATGGTTTTAGCAAACCCAGATATTACAATGAGCATTCGATTCTAAACTGAAGTAACCTATCTGATGAGCAGAGGCTGTGTCAGGAATAAGACAGCTGCAGCCCCTCACAGGCGGGGTCTAGTAGCTCCCTGGGCTCTATCTTCAGATGGAGTCTCCAGAGTGATCCCAGAAAAATTTAGGTACACTGCCAGTGTAACTACAGTGTACCCAGCTCTCTTTGGGCAGCAGTCTGTACTATAATATGTACTATCTTGTAATGAAATGATTTGCTTTCATGCTAATTTTACTATTGGATGTAAGATAGAAATCCTATCTCATTTTAAATTTTACCCGAAAACACTGTATCTACACATACACACATAATTATCATTAGGAGATGACTAAGTTAGGAAGTTCTCCAAACCTGTAAGTGAACTGGAAACAGAAAACTTTGGACTAGAAAACATACCCTCTAACCAGGGAATATCCAAGGATCCAGCATGTCTTCACATTGGCAGAATTTTCTGAAATAGGACCAAAGGTCATATATTACTGTGTAATCTATGAAAAGAGATGCTCAGAAGGTTTGACATTCATAGACACTCTTACAAGTTGTTACATCTCCAGAGCTCAGACTGGCTGGCTTTACAAATAGCTGGCTTTACAATTTGCACAGGGATAATTGAAGTTCATTTGTTCTAGAATCATTAAAAATTAACAGCAAAGTTGCTAAAAAATAATGCCTTGAAAGTACAAGATTCAATATTCTGTGTTTTGGTGTATGTATGTATCAGTATGTGTAGTGGGGATTAGGAGGGGACAATTACTCCAAAATGGGATTTTGTTCCATCCTATATGGGATAACTATTAAGCATTTGGCTTGTGGTTAAAAACACATGTTAAAATAATACTTTTTATATGTTATGTTAAATAAATGTTATTAGAATTAATGTTACCTGTTTAATTTTACCTTTTACGTGTGATAGTAGAAATTAAATATTGGACATGGAACACACATTAAATTTGTAGTAGATAGCACTCTGACAACTATTTACTCAGTATACTCTTGCACAGACACAATACAAAGTCCACACAGATAAATGAGTATCCTGGAGTAAAACCTTTGGAAAAATCAAATTCTTTCGACCGTATAAAGAAAGGCCAAATTTAACCCCAACATCATCGAAATGTTTTCCCCAGAATGATCAGAATGTATGATTACATGTTTGGGTAGATCTTCTTTTCTATCTTTTCCAGTAGCAATACATCTCCTGATGTGGAATACTAGATATGAGATACCACTAAAACCCCTGTATGTAAAGAAATCTTCCCAGGACATCTTCTCTCTCGAGCTTCTTAGGTGATAAATTGGGTCACAGAGGCAGAAATCACGATTTATGTTATGTGATATCCTGCAGCTCATCTGAATATGGAGGCTAGACCACCTGAGTCAGGAGAATCTGCAGATGCCCTCAAGCTTTGCCCTCATGAAGAGTTCCTGAGACTATGTAAAGAAAGAGCTGAAGAGGTGCTATGCTATCTGCATTAAACAGCAAAAAAGAAGAGAAATCATTGCTTTCCTTCAGTGCACCATTTCTTACAGCACTAAATGATTGGGGGTGGGGATGGCAGTAACCATTTTCAATACTGCTTTTAGTAAGGGAAAGATTATGTGACTTCACAATGATACCAATCCTCTCTCAACCCATAATGCAGATCATTTTATCACGAGTTGAGAGAAAATTGGTATTTCTATGGCTCATGTATTTATTCTTGTAATTATTTGGATTTTATGAAAATTGTAGCATTAGTCATGGAATAAACATATTTACAAGATAAGATAGCTGACTAGTAATTGGTTGCACTCTAGTTGAAAAGTCTAGACATGAAGGATACTTGGGAAATATAATCAAAGCTTGAAAAACAGTATACATTTATGTGTTAAAAATAGTAACAAAATAGCCATGCTTCCAAAGGCAAAGACTTTTGCTGTATTCATTTTTCAATGGAGCCAATGACAACATCTCTTGCTTTGTATGAAATTTGACCTGAACTTTGAATGCTAAGAAAGATTGGAGTAGTTGAAGAAGAGAAGAGAGAAGAAAAGGGGTAGAAATTATCTAGTTTCCTCAAGATTCTCGAATAACCATTTCAGATATGTCGTGGTTCTTTCCCTGGGTTCCTCAGAGAGAGAAAGTCAGTGTCTTTGATGCAAGTTAGAGCAGAAAGCAGCTGCATGAAGACTTAAAAAGCAACATTGACAGGCATAAGGGGGCTGAAAGAAGACTTGAGTAAATTAAATTTACTGCATCTCCATATCCTGCAGATCTATCCAATAAAGGAGAGAAATGACCGCACACGCCTGGCTCTCATCATATGCAATACAGAGTTTGACCATCTGCCTCCAAGGAATGGAGCTGACTTTGACATCACAGGGATGAAGGAGCTGCTTGAGGGTCTGGACTATAGTGTGGATGTAGAAGAGAATCTGACAGCCAGGGTAAGAACCCCTCAGTCGCCACAAACACATACATATTCAACACACATCCTTCTAATAACTATTTAGTTTCAACGAGCTCAACAAGGTTTAACAACCTGTGTGTGTGTGTGTGTATGCAAAATGAGAGTACTAGATTGGTAAATCTATGTCTCTTTGGTCCTCCAAATATCCTCAATTCTGGAAAACTAGACTAAACATGATTGGCACATGTTTTCATGTTTCTTATTGAATTCCAAAATCATGTGATTGGGATGTAGCCCCAAGAATCCCCAGAAAATTATAGACTAATGAATGCTAAATGGGAGTACACTTGTAAAACAAATATTGAGTCCTAAACCTGGTGCCAAGAGCTATTTTTAACATTGGGAATAGGTCTGTAAATGAGACAGGAAGTTCCCAGCCGGCATTCATCTAGGTTACAGTAGAAACAGTGAAATTTTAAGAAAAAAGACAACTTCAAGCACCAGGTGTGCATACGTATGCCTATAAAATAGTGACAAGACAGCCAAAAGTAAGCAAAAAGAAAAGAAAAAGGAAACATGAGACAGAATTGCAGCGTGGGGAGCAATGTTTTTGGATTGGTTGGAGACGGCTTTGGAAAGACACGAATGCAGTGCCTTCAAAGTAGGAGACGCTACTGTGAAAGAGCTGAGCTGAAAATGAACCTGGCACATGAGAAGCACAAAGAGAAGATCAGTGTGACTAGAGGTTGAAGGAGAATGGACACAGTATGAGGGTGGAGTATGGTCAGGCCAGAAGTTTGATTCTATTCTAAGCATAGTGGGATGGATTTTACAAAGAAAGTGCTGTGTTGCATTTATAACACATGACTCTTGGTAGGTAGGAAGAGAAAATATTGAGATGGAAAAGAAAAAGTAACATGAGTAACACATAACAATATACAATATACTAAGAAGAGAGTATGTCAGCAGAAAGAGAAAATGGGAACCCATAGCCCCATAGAGAAGGAAAAATAAAACCATAAAACAGTTGTCGTGACTGAATAAGCAATATGTGAAGCACCATGACCCAGATGTCACATACGCTTCTTGTTTCACTCATGGTAAATCTGGGACGTCCTATTAATTGTGATGCTTCTCTGACTGAAGTTAGACATTGCTCTTTTACAGGATATGGAGTCAGCGCTGAGGGCATTTGCTGCCCGACCAGAGCACAAGTCCTCCGATAGCACGTTCCTAGTGCTCATGTCTCATGGCATCCTGGAGGGAATCTGCGGAACTGCACATGATGAGAAAAACCCAGATGTGCTGCTTTATGACACCGTCTTCCAGATATTCAACAACCGAAACTGCCTCAGTCTAAAGGACAAACCCAAGGTCATCATTGTCCAGGCCTGCAGAGGTGGTGAGTGCTGAGACTGAACATCTAACAGTTACGAAGGTGTATGCAGAGGATTGTGATATTTGGTTTATATTTAGGGGAAACAATGTTAGACCCCATCCAGTGCAAACAAAGTATAATGAATTCTAAAAAAACTCTACCTAAGGGTCTAGTATAATGAGAAATTATCTCATCAGAGGAGAAATTTCTGTACAATTTTATCCACAGTAAGCAGTGAAGGAGATCATCAGAATCCCTAAATCAAAGTTAAACAGAAATATTGAAACTTTGGAATGGAATCATTTTCATGATAGCTTGATTTGTAAATGTTTTACAGACATTTGGACATTGAGTGGTTTGAGAAGAATTTTATTTGAAACTGGGGCCATTATGTAAAACAGCATCCCCTTTTCTTATAATTATTGAGGGGGATATTAGTAAACAAGTCACGGAACTTTAGAATGTTGCAGTTCAATTTTGCTCCAGAGATTCAATTGTCTCATGGCTGGCTGAGGATGGTGGTTCATGCCTATAATCCCAACACTTTGGGAGGCCAAGACAGGAGGATGGCTTGAGGTCAGGAATTTGAGACCAATTGTCTCATAGCTCTGGGAAGCTATTTTTCGAAAGAAAACAGATTTTTTTTTCTAAAAATGGTAAATTCAAGATGATTTCACTATCAGTAGGCACATTGTTGAATGACACTGGAGAGAAAGCTAAGTGGTGTGTGTGTGTGTGTGTGTGTGTGTGTGTGTGTATTTGTATCTGTGTGGCTCTATATGTATGAAACCAGTAAGAACGAATATTCAAAAAGAACAAGGTGGGCAACTGTGATAGCCATTCTGTGGGAGGCACAGCAGTGTGCAGAAAGTTAATGTCTCTACAGCAAACCGTGGGGAACTGTGGGTCAGAGACTCTCCAGCATCCTTGGAAGTGGCCTCTTCACGGTCACCTGAGAACCTGGAGGAAGACGCTGTTTACAAGACCCACGTGGAGAAGGACTTCATTGCTTTCTGCTCTTCAACCCCACGTATGTATCTTTCAGTGGCAATAAGGGATTTGTGGGCCTGAGGCTACCTTTTGAATGAATCTACAAAATCAAGAATCCCCATGTAACAATGATCTGATAGAATGTTGTGTGCTCTCTACATATTTTACATGATCTTATGTGTGATATGAAAACACATTCCTACCCCCTCCAAAACACACATTTTTGAAAATTGTACTTTTATTGTAAGTGTTACACTTTACAGAGGCATACCAAATACTAAAGCAACCCAATACATGGAAACCCATTTACCACTCACCATTTAAACATATGATGAATTCTGGTTTTTTTTTTTTTTTTTTTTTTAATTAAGCCCATTTAACATTTTACATAGTGTTTTTATGGATTCCAGGAATGACTTCTCTTTCGTAAATGATCAACTTCAAGTCTTCTTCTCCATATTTCCCATGTGATTCTACAATGACCAGTGCCATTGCATGCCTTTCTAGAACTGTGGATACCCTTTAAAATAAGTAGAAGAATTCAGTGGAATTATCCCTCTTTACAGAGGAAGGAATAGAAGCTCAGAAAGATGAAGGAACTCCTCAATGTTCACAGTGAGTAAGCAACAAAAAATTGCTACCAGGCTCCAAAGTTGTGGGGTTGATTAGGTCTAATATCAGGGAACATTGGTCAGTATTTCACTTCCAGGTAAGTATCTTAAGGACCGTACATTTAACTGTTTTTGATTTGTATATTTTTAAAATCTTATTTTTTAAAACCACTTTATTGAGGTATGATTGACATAAATAATGGTACATATTTAATGTGTACAACTTAATGAGTTTGGAGATATGTATGTACTTCTGAAATCATCACCACTATCTATGCCATGAACATATCTCTCTTCTCCAAAAGATTCTTCCATTTCTCTGTTAATTATTATCATCATTCCGTGATTGTGTGTGAGAAGTATACTTAGCATAAAATCTACTCTTTTAGCAAATTTCAAGTACATAAAACAGTATTGGTTACTATTGGCACCATCCTGTACAGTAGATTTTTATCACGTTTTTTGTCTTCTATAACTGAAACTTGTCATGTGTTCATCATTTTGTTTACTATATGGTGAAAGACAGTGTGGCATAATCTGCAAACAACCATAGAGCCTGGTAGCAATTTTTTGTTGGTTACTCAATGTGTGAACATGGGGAAGTTGCTTCATCTTTCTGCGCTTCTATTCCTTCCTCTGTAAAGTGGGATAATTCCAGTTATTTCTCAAGTCCCTATAAAAGCCGAGAGAATGAGCGTGAGTTTTGTAGTAGAAAGTCAAACCCAAGAATCAAAATTCATTCATTACACAATCTCTTGCAATGCTTACGAACTGCAACTTTTGGTCACCTTTTGCTAGGTTTTCTGTTTACTTTCTGTGGAAAGTGGGTAAATGTCAGGTTGTAAGTGCTTCCTACAAATCTGTAAAGATAATTCCCAAGCTATGCTTTTCTTTTTTAAAAATTCTCAAAATGAAAATATAAACAAAAACATATTGAAAGTCATATCCTAAGGCATATCCATCTGTGTCATCATAGATAACGTGTCCTGGAGAGACAGCACAATGGGCTCTGTCTTCATCACACAGCTCGTCACATGCTTCCAGAAATATTCTTGGTGCTGCCACCTAGAGGAAGTATTTCGGAAGGTAAGTGTCTCTTTCTTTTCTGGTTATTCATTTATTTCTTCAGGAAGAATTTGTCATGATTCGCCTTTCACTTCACAATGACAATCTTTGTCAGGGAAGTGAAAGTAGAGAGGTACCTAGTTTCTGTCGTTCGGCTGTTTGAAATATGGCTAAAGAAAAGACAATTCCAATATATCCCAGCAGAAGATCAAAGTAAAATAAAAAAATGTCAACCCTAAGCTTTATGTTATGGACTATAAGTTCTTAAGTTTTAGAGAAGAAAAAATATTTTGAAATAATTACTTAGTTTACTAAATAGATGAAATCTGAGTGGTCCGCTAGGTCATGGAGTTCCTCCTAGTGACAGAGGGGTAAATGAGCCCTACGTGACGTAAGCCTATCTTCTAGGACTCACATTTTCGTGGGAGATACGGATACTGAAAATGTGGGTTAACCAACGAATATGAGCTTACAGATTGTGATAGGATCCATGAAGACATGTGAGAGGGAACAAAATGAAGTCATTCTTTCAATAAAATGTGTAGAAGGAAAGATTTTCTATTCCTTGCCCAACTTGGGACATTCCTTATTCCCACTACTTCCTATATTATTTTTCTCCATAGCTCGTACCTCCACCTACTCAGCATATATTAATAGTTTATTTATGTGTCTGTTTTTTTAAACCTGTATTTACTCATTAGCATGCAAACTTCAGGATGGCAGGGATTTGCTCAGTAATTCAACAAACCGGGCATGTGGCAGATATTCAACTAATAATTATTGAATAAATAGATGCATAAATACATAGATAAATGCTCCCTCTTGTTTAAAGAGAAAATGGGATAGGCATTAACATAGAATAGTATAATTATTAGTAAAGTAAAAATTGTAGAAAACAGTAAAACTCCTATGGGAAAAGAAAGATACACCTTGGCATTTAAAGAAGAAACCATCCAGGACCAGCACAGTCACTCATTCCTGTAATCCCAGCACTTTAGGAGCCCGAAGAAGGGTGGAGTGGCTTGAATCCAGGAATTTGAGGCCAGCCTAGGCAACATGGCGAAACCCGTCTCTACAAAAAATACAAAAATTAGCCAGGCATATTGACTAGAGCCTGTAATCTGAGCTACCTGAGAGCTGAGGTAGAAGAATCACTGGAGCCCAGGAAGCAGAAGTTGCAATGAGCTGAGATTGCACCACTACCCTCTAGCCTGGACAACAGAGTAAGACCCTGTCTTATTAAAAAAAAAAAAAAGTACTGAAAGGAGGAGGATGAGAAGGAGGATGAGAAGGAAGAGGAGGAGGAGGAGAAGGAGGAGGAGGAGAAAATGCAGCATAAATTGAGACAGAGTTCCTGTGAATAGAAATCTAGGAAGTTAAATCTTTTAAATCTTTTTGGATAATTAGGAGATAGACATCGTACTTTCAAGGATGTTCATAGAAAAAGGAACTGAAAATTCTGGATTTAGGATAAGTAGACTCTTACCAATCATTGATTCAGAAAATCTTCAAGATCAGCTTGGTGGTGGAGATATGAAAGTTGTTCAGTGTTTGGGTCTTAAGATACTGGGGCTGGGCGCGGTGACTCACCCCTGTAATCCCAGCACTTTGGGAGGCCGAGGTGGGTGGATCACAAAGTCAGGAGTTTGAGACCAGCCTGGTCAACATAGTGAAACCACGTCTCTACTAGAAATACAAAAAAAAACACAATTAGCTAGGCTTGGTGGCGGGCACCTGTAATCCCAGCTACTTGGGAGACTGAGGCAGGAGAATTGCTTGAACTTGGGAGGCAGAGGTTGCAGTGAGCTGAGGTCGCACATTGTACTCCAGCCCAGGAGACAGTGCAAGACTTCAACTCAAAAAAAAAAAAAAAGATAAGACAAGATACTCAGATTTAATTCTCCTTCAGTTGAGAAATCAGCTTTGGTGGGCATTGAAAGTACAGAGTCCTTCCTTATCCAGTTTTCATGAACAGTTTCCAAGGAATAACTTATTGTCAGATCTGTAGGTCAGAAATGGAAAATAGAGAAAATGAATGTTGAAAGACGTTGGATTAGCCATAAGGTGTTTATTTTGATGTAAATAGTGCAGTCTGACAGGGAGTGTTAATTCTAAGAGGCAGGGTGCAATGTTGAGGAGTTAGAATGCCCATGGGCTTGGTTCTATGAAACCTGCAAGCTCTTTTCATTCCAGGTGTTGTCTGGTTCATGGTGCAAGATGCTTTCTGAGACCTGAAAAGAGTCTTGTCTCATCTACAGCCTATTTTATTTTTCAGGTACAGCAATCATTTGAAACTCCAAGGGCTAAAGCCCAAATGCCCACCATAGAACGACTGTCCATGACAAGATATTTCTACCTCTTTCCGGGCAATTGAAAATGGTGAAGTATTGAGAGTTGTTGGTGGTGTGTGAAATAAATGAGAGAGTGATATTGGTGGTTAGGTCCAGTGACAAATGACAGCTGAGTACTTGGATGGTCAAATTGGTGTTTTTGTTGATATAGTCTGGTGATTATCTGCTACTTTTTTTCTGACTTATATGCATTTGGACTCCTCCAACTCTACAATTAATCAGGCAATCAATCAATCAAGGAAGTAAGAAAAGCTGCAGCAGAGTGTGATAATGAAAAACTAAGGATAACAACTATTAAAATGGAAACATGCTCATGCTTCCATTACTATTTATATTCATTTATCTCTCATAGTCTTTCTCTTTTATTCTCCCTTTCTTACATACACACACACAGAGAGAGAGAGAGAGAGAGAGAGAGAAAGAGAGAGAGAGACACTAAGTAACCAAACACTGCATCAAACCCTGAACAAAATGGAGTAAACAAAGGAGCTAACTCTGGAGAAAGCAGCATTTTGATCCGCTGAGTAAGGATGTCACAGCAAATACCACATTACCGACATCCAGGTACCATTACCAGATAGTAGAAAATACATCCTACACTGTAGAGTTTGTGTTGATCTAGGCTCTGGTTCTCAGACTGTTCTCACAATGCAGATCACCAATCACTCAGAGTTGGCTTCTGAATCCTCAATCACAGTCAAGAAGTTCCTTCAAGCTCCAACGTAACTTTTGTTATTATTTTGATTACAATGTTATAGAATGGGTACATTGAGTCTGTACCAAATGATTACTTTCTTCACTCATAACAGCTTTATTTCACACTAGATTATAAGACTATTATCAGTTTATCTCCAACATGCATACTTAAAATTATATTTTATAGTGAATTGTATAAAGTTGTTCTCAATACTTCCAACATTTACCACATAATTTTTTACTCTTGGTTTCTGACACTTCAGTCACAATATTGCATCATTTCAGCGTAACAGCTTTCAGTGCCTAATCCATCCAATGGGGTGACATTTGGACATGGAACTGTTTGTTGACCAATATTTGCCAACACTAACTATGCACCAGATTCTGTTCTAGATGCTTGGAATATGCCAATTAACAAAGTAAATAGATTTCTTACACTCAGACAGCGTATATTCTAGTGAGTAGAAACAGAATCTGAAAACATAAAGTGGTAAATACATCACAGGTCAGAAAGCAAAAAAAGATAAAAGGAAGAATAAAGGAAGAGAAAGGAAAACGCAGAATGATGGATACTGTACTCCTATAGATATTTCACTCAAAAGCTTTTCTTGAAATAATGAAATCAGAACAAAGAATGGAGAGAGTTGGGGAGTGAATAACGTGGTTCTTATGCAGGGAAAGTGTTCCAGCACAGAATACAGCCAGTGCAAATGCCCTGGGGTAGCAATGCGCTAAACATATTTAAATAACTGCAATGAGACAGTGTGACCAAAAGAGAACGTTACTGGGGAAAATGGCAGAGACAAATTAGGAGAAGCAGTGAGAAGTCAGATCTCATGGTTCTATGTTATCACATGGTAAACCTTTAAAAATTATTACCTGAGTGAGACAGGAAGCCTTTCTAGTGCTTTAGAAAAAAGAAGTGATATGCTTTAAATTAGGTCTTACAAAGATCACATTTTGGTAAATAGACTAAGATGTCACAAATGGAAATCAAGGGAAGTGGCAAGAGCACATGGAAGAGGATGCAAGAAAAATCATGATGAGGGATGGGATGAGGCAACAAGGGTGACCATCTTGACATTCTGTTCTTTCTCTCCCCTGCAGGAAGCCACAAGCAGCCCAGTCCTCCTTTATCAACTTCAAGGAGCACCTTCATTAGTACAGCTTGCATATTTAACATTTTGTATTTCAATAAAAGTGAAGACCAATGAATGGTGTCTTTTTCTAATAGTGAATATAATTTCAATGAAAATGGTGGGTGAGTGGAAATGGAGGAAGCTAACTGGATTTTCGAGTTTTATGGCTCATGAAATATCTACACTTGGCTGATGAAGAAAACTGACTGCGACTTACCCCCAACAACAGGATGAAAGAAGATGTTACTGCCGGGCGCGGTGGCTCACGCCTGTAATTCCAGCACTTTGGGAGGCCGAGACAGGCGGATCACGAGGTCAGGAGATCGAGACCATCCTGGCTAACACGGTGAAACCCCGTCTCTATTAAGAAATACAAAAAAAAAACTAGCCGGGCGAGGTGGCGGGCGCCTGTAGTCCCAGCTACTCGGGAGGCTGAGGCAGGAGAATGGCGTGAACCCGAGAGGCGGAGCTTGCAGTGAGCCGAGATCCGGCCACTGCACTCCAGCCTGGGCGACAGAGCGAGACTCCGTCTCAAAAAAAAAAAAAAAAAAAAAAAGAAGATGTTACTGAAAACTATAGTGGGATACTGCCTCATACCCATTTGAATGACTCCCATCAAAGAAAACCCCCAACAAACAGAAAATAACAAGGGTTTTCAGGGATGTAGAACAATTGGAATCCTGTGCTCTGTTGGTGAGAATTTCAAATGGTACAGCCATCATGGAAACCTGTATGGTAGTGCCTCATAAAATTAGAAGCAGAGTTACCATATGCTCCAGAAATTCCACCTATAGGTACATAACTAAAGTAATTGAAAGCAGGGTCTCAAAGATATATTTATACACCCCACCCACATTTATAGCAGCATTGTTCACAATATCTAAAATGTGGAACTATCCAATAACTGATGAATGAATAAGCAAAATGTGGTATATAAACATAACGGAATTTTATTCAGCCTTAAAAGAGAAGGAAGTTCTGACGTTTGTTACAATATGAATGAACCTTGACATTATGCTATGTGAAATAAGGCAGCAATAGAAAATTCATACCGTATGATTTCCCTTACATGAGGTACCTAGGGTATTCAAATTCATAGAGACAGAAAGTAGAAGGGTGACGGCCAGGGACTGTGGGGAGGAGGAAATGGGGAGTTATTATTTAATGATATAGAATTTGAGCTTTGCCAGATAAAGAGGAATTCTGCAGGAAAATGGGGGTGACTGTTATATGACATTATGAATGGATTTAGCATCAAATACTACATTTAAAAATGTTAAGATGGTCGATTTTGTGGTATGTATTTTTAAGACAATAAGGCATTGGGGAAAAAGGGGATAATCGGAGGTGAGAAAAGATGGAATAAATTGCACCCAGGAAATTCTGATCAACTTACACAAAAGAGAATTAAGCTACTATGCAAAACTGATGAAAGAAGACATGAGAGTAAATTATAGTATTTATTATTTCAAAATGAATCAAGGAAATAATTGGAAATCACACCACCATCAAATATTATGTAGAACAGGAGAGGAATTTGGCAGTGTGAATGAGCTACATTTCATTTTTCATATGAGACCGTTAACCACTTTCTGCTGTGATAAATCTTAGCAAAACTAGGAGTCCAAGCATATATGTCTTTTTTTCCCCCAGAGTGTTAATCAAACTGAGTTAGGCAACTTTACTTTCACACACCTGTGATGCCTCAGGAGCCACCTCGACATACACATGTCAAGATAATCATTAATTCTATATCTGACGATGTCTCAATTCCACTTTCACCATACAAAGCAGAGATCAAAGGTGTCACTCACAGATACTCATCTATTCTGCCTTAGCTGTTAAATAACTGTCCAGTCATTCATGTGAAGACCCTCTTGTTTCCCAAATGATGTACATGGTTTCAAGTGACTTACATCTTGAACAGGATTTATTATCAATCAGTCAATAAGTGGAAAAAAATTTAGTAGAGAGTATGCTATTTCAATGTCCATCTTTCTTTAGGTCCACTAGGAAGTTACCTTAACACACAAGACTCTTAAGCAGTGTTTTCTCCTTCCTAGTTAATGGTGCTTCTAAGGAAATAGCATTCTTTGAATCTCATATAGGATAATCCCAGGGTAAGAGGGTTATGGGTAATTCTCAGGGATTGACCATATTATTTTTTCTCTTCTTAATCTATTCTGCTTCCACAGAGGCTATTCCGATAGTTTCACTACTCCTGTGTACACATGTATATGAACAAATTTTGAATTTGTGTATTAAATCCTGATTCCCACTTAAGTGCCAGACTTTACAATTCAAGTGTCTACTGAACATATTCACTCACATCTCCCAGAGACGCCTTTGTCTGAACATTCCCACAGTTGAATGTGCCATTTTCCCCCCATGCTGCTTCTCTTTCAGTTTCTCCTATCTTGGTTAATGATGTCCCCATTACCAGTTATTCAAATCAGAAACCCAAAACTCATCTTGAGCTTTCTTCTCACTCTCGTCCAACATTTAAGCTTTTGCCAAGTTTATGGATTTATTGTTCAAATTGGGATCTCTCTCTCCATTTCTACTTCTACTACTATATTTCAGAGCCCCTATTCCTGAAATGCCCTATAATTCCTTAGCCATAACTTTTACTACATGTTTTGGTAATTTAAAAAATAAATTCAGTTTCCCCCACTAGACTTTAAGCTTTAAGATAAAATTTTTGAATGTCTGACTTATTCATAGGTATGGTCTCATCTAACAGTTGGTTGCCCGTAGTATGCATTCAATAAATACTTGTTAAAAGAACACTTCACTAAATAATTTCATTAGAATTAATATTACTTACTAGGCCACTAGAAAAAGAATTATCACATGCCAACTATATTCTGTACCCTGTTCTATGGACTAGATAGAGAAAAATGAATATGATAAACAATGTTTCCATTTTTATTGCACTCACGTGAATACATAAATCATTAATGAATAGGTAATTAAAAATATCTATCCTGAAATTAAAGCATTCCAATAATTTAGGGATATAAATGAGACTACACACGCCTGTATCCATTAATGCAGGATGTTTTAAAAAGGTGAAACATTTATAATGGCTCAGATATGGTGGAAACTTATTTCTCATTCATGAAAATTCTAAAATCGTCATTCTTTTCTAATAGGCAGGTCTTCTCAACCCAGAAGCTTAGACCTCTTCTATTCTATGGCTCTGATAATCTGCAACATGACAATGTTAAAATAACTGATGTGTACTAAGAAGAAATCCTGAAGGTTGGCACGAAGGCTCATTAAAACAATGTCTAATGATTGCTATCATGCCTAATAAGTAAATAAATAGGCAAGCATATATTTTTTAAAGAAACATTTAATTAAGTACTACTTCCATTAAATTATATCTTAGTGTTTTCCGGGTGTTTAATTATGCATGGCCTTGGAAAGCTCTCTTTTTCTCTAAAATATTTGTAAAAATGTTGATTCTAAGATATGAAAGTAGATGCCTGCATTGCACCACTGGCAATCTCCTCTGGCTTGGAATGTGTTCCATTAGCAGTGAATTCACTCAGTGGTGTTAATGACTAGATCAAGATTGTCCTCTTAAGAATGTTCTTTCTTTATGGCTTCACACATAGATGATGATGTAAGAAACACAAAGTGGGACAGAGAAGAATGCCATTATCCATGAGGAATGCCATTCTTCCTGGGAGGGTCAGAACTGAAGTTGATGTCAGAGATATAAAGACGCTGGTGGAAACTCTGGGGTACAGCATGGATATGAAAGAAAATGTCACTGCTTCAGTAAGTTTTATCACACATAGAGACAATGGTAATGGCTTTCATATTCCTAAATAATCTTAGAAAGCTTAGTTGTATGATCAGGAAATGTAACCTCTTGATAATCTAAAATCCAAACTTGCCAATGGAGGGTTCTGGATGCTACATGTTCTCTTTTAACATAAGAGTCATTCAGCAAGAGCCTGGTAAAACTTAATTGGGAAATGTTTTATTAACTCAATAGTCCCACCTTCTCTCTATAAGAAATCTCAGGATGATCTCTGTAACACTCTCTTTACTTTTCTCTAAATTAAGACTAGAATTTTCCTAGCCACTCGCTGTTTGTCATGGAATTCCTTAAGAAATCCCTTAGGTATTTATTTATTTGATTTCTAAGGTGCCATAATAGTGAATCACATAGTGCAAAATCAGTAGTATGGATCTCTTTCAGGACATGACTACAGAACTGAAGACATTTGCTCATTGCCCAGAGCACAAGACCTTTGACAGTACCTTCCTGGTGTTCATGTCTCACGGTATTCAGGAAGGATTTGTGGGAAGAAGTAGTCTCAGCAAGTCCCAGATCTATTAGAAGTCAAAGAAGTCTTTCAAATGTTGAATATCAGGAACTGTCCAAGTTTGAAGGACAAACCCAAGGTGATCATCATCCAGGCCTGCCGTGGTGGTGAGTGCTGATGTTTTTGAGAACACCAGACATTAAAATATTGACTTCATCCGTATGCATCCAGGATTTTTCCCTTTCTTTATGTTTGATGCTTAATGTGAAAGAACACATACCGTCAGTATACAATAATGTGGCTTCTGTGAATTATATTGCTGGTTGGGAGATGTTTGTTCTATATTTGTATTAGGGTTCTCTAGAGGGGCAGAACTAATAGGATATATATATATACACACACACACCCCATATACCCCAAATATATATATATATAGATAGATATAGATATAGATATGAGATTTTATGGGATAATTAACTCATGTGATCACAAAGTGAAGTCCCAAAATAAATCGTCAGCAAGCTGAGGAGCAAGGAAATCAGTCCGAGTCCCAAAACTTCAAAAGTAGGGAAGTCAACAGTGCAGCCTTCTGTCCATGGCCAAAGGCCCAAAAGTCCCTGGCAAGTCTGTGGTGTAACTCCAAGAGACCAAACATTGAAGAACTTGGAGTCTGATGTTTGAGGGCAGGAAACATGCAGCATGGAAGAAAGATGGAGACTGGAAGACTCAGCAAGTCAAGTCCTTCCAACTTCTGCCTCCTTTATTCTAGCTGTGTTGGCAGCTGAGTAGATGGTGCCCATCCAGATTTAGGATGGGTCTGCCTCTCCCAGTTCACTGACTCAAATGGTAATCTCCTTGGGCAGCACCCTCACAGACACACCCAGGAACAATTGTTTGCATCCCTCAATCCAATCAAGTTGACATTCAATACTAACCATCACAGTATTTAAATTTGAGACTTTGATGTTGGAATGTTGTTAAAATTTGAGGATTAGAAAAGGTAAAATTTGTTGAAAAGATTGTTACTGGGATGTATGTATTTAGGGGCATATGAATAAATGATAAAGTCAACACTTTAATAAATACGATTGAACACAGGTTAAGAGGAGAATGTGGTTCTCTTGGCAGTTGCTAGTTGTAGAAGACAAATCTTGTATTTCCTGAGAACCGTGGGGTTGTGTGATTAAAAGATTCAATAGAAGCCTCTGGAAACACAAGCTGACCAAATCTAGAAGACTTTCAGAATGATGCTATTAAAAAAGCCCACAAAGAGGAGGATTTTATTTCTTTCTGCTCTTTTACACCAGATAATGAGTTTCTACACAAGATATCTTTTGTTGGGGTTATCAATACAGAAACACACACTCACCCGCTAGAGCACAGATACTGGTGTTGACTTTAGATAAGATTTTTGAAGACCAACTCAAGCTTGGCTCCAAGTTATAAACTCAATTCCCTTTATCCAAGGAGATTATATATATATTCACTGAATTAGTAATCATTGAATTTCTCTGAGGTGCAAAATATTTTCCCTAAACTGTGAGCAACAATAGAGAATTTGGTGGAAAATGATCTATGCTGGAGTACATTAGAATCTGACTCCACATAGAAAAGGTCTGCAATGTTGGGATCATTCAGTAGTCCAATTTGCCCAGACTTCAAGTATTTATTGAATAGTGGGAACAGAGGGTAGAGAAGCAGAAAAGCAAAAGAAGCACATTGGAACCCTACCTTAAAGTGGGTTTTACCTAGAAGTATGAAGTACATAAAACATAATATATCTGAATAATTCTAAATGTGAACTTTGGTGTAATAACTTTGCTTTTATAGACTGACACAACCATCTAGTACTTGGTAAGTTGATTTCATTTTTCTTAGCTTCTCTGGGCTTTCTTTGAGTTCCTTACTAATAGATGTGAATGTAGATATCATTGTTCTAACGATTGAATGAGTTAATGTATGCAAAATATTAGCCTCTCAAAGTGCTGGGATTACAGGCATAAGCCATCATGCTGGATAGCATTCCTTTTTCTTCACAATCTTGCCACCATTCATTCTGTTTTGACTTTCATTTTCACAAAAATTATGAGAGGAGTAAACACTTCCCAGTTTACTTGATGAGACTAATATTTCCTTGATATCAGAACCAGATGAAAATATCACATGTAAAGAATAGTATGGACAATTACTGGGTATATATACCCAGAGGAATATAAATCATTCTATTATGAAGATACATTACATGCATGCTACCAAATTTTGTATATTGGAAGATATACTTCTTTTCCTATTTGGATGCCTTTTGTTTCCTTCTGTTGTCTGATCACTCTGGCTAGAACTTCCAGTTCTACGTGGAATAGTTGTAGTGAGAGAAGCCATCCTTGTCTTGTGCTGGTTTTCAAGAGGAATGCTTCCACCTTTTGTCCATTCACTACGATTGGCTATGAATTTGGTTATGAGTTTGTCATAGAGGGCTCTTTTTGAATCTTACTTTAAGTTTTGGGGTACATGTGCAGTACGTGCAGGTTTGTTACATAGGTATACATGTGCCATGGTGGTTTGCTGCACCTATTGACTTGTCTTCTATGTTCCTTCCCTTTCCCCAACACATCCCAAAAGGCCTTGGTGTGTGTTGTTCCCCACCCTGTGTTCATGTGTTCTCATTGTTCCACTTCCACTTTTGATTGAGAACATGAAGTGTTTGGTTTTCTGTTCCTGTTTTTGTTTGCTGAGGGTAATGACCTTCAGCTTCTTCCATGTAAAGGGCATGATCTCACTCCTTTTAATGGCTGCATAGTATTCCATGGAGTATATGTACCACATTTTCTTTATCCACTCTATCATTGCTGAACACTTGGGTTGGTTCCATGACTTTGCTATCATACATAGTGCTGCAATAAACATATGTGTGCATATGTCTTTAGAGTAGATTGAGTTATATTCATTTGGGTATATACCCAGTAACGGGATTGCCTGGTTGAATGGTATTTCTGGCTCCAGATCCTTGAGGAATTACCATGCTGTCCTCTACAATTGTTGAACTAATTTACATTCCCACTGGAAAAGCGTTCCTATTTCTCCACAGCCTCACCAGCATCTATTGTTTCTTGACTTTTTAATAATTGCCTTTCTGACTGGCATGAAATTGTATCTCATTGTGGTTTTGATTTGCATTTCTCTAACTATCAGTGATGTTGAGTTTTTTTTTTTTTCTTCGTGTTTGTTGTCTGTATAAATGTCTTCTTTTGAGAAGTGTCTGTTTATATTTTTTGCTCACTTTTTACTGGGGTTGTTTGTTTGTTTCCTTGTAAATTCGTGTGTAAGTTCCTTGTAAATTCTGGATATTAGACCTTTGTCAGGTGGGTAGATTGCAAAAATTTTCTCCAATTCTGTAGTTTGCTTGCTCACTCTGATGATAGTTTCTGTTGCTGTGCAGAAGTTCTTTAGTGTAATTAGATCCCATTTGTCAGTTTTGGCTTCTGTTGCAAATGTTTTTGGCTTTTTCACCATGAAGTCTTTGCCCATGTCTACGTCCTGAATGGCATTGCCTAGATTTTCTTCTAAGGTTTTTATTGTTTTGGGTTTTACATTTAAGCCTTTAATCCATATTGAGTTAATTTTTATATGAAGGGTAAGGGACAGGTCCAATTTCAGTTTTCTGCATATGGCTAGCCAGTTTTCCCAGCACCATTTAGTGAACAGGAGATCTTTTCCCCATTCCTTGTGTTTGTCAGGTTTGTAGAAGGTCAGATTGTTGTAGATGTGTGGGGTTATTTCTGAGGTCTCTGTTCTGTTACATTGGTCTATATATCTTTATGGTATGAGTATCATGCTGTTGTCGTTACTGTAGTCTTGTAGGAGAGTTTGAATTCAGGTAGCATGATGCTTCCAGCTTTGTTCTTTTGCTTAAGATTGTCTTGGCTAGCCAGGGTCTTCTTTGATTCCACATGAAATTAAAGTAGTTTTTTTCTAATTCTGTGAAGAATGTCAATGGTAGTTTGATGGAAATTGCACTGAATCTATAAATTACATTTTTGTTGTTGTTTTTTACCCCCTGGAAAAACAGGAGCTGAAACGTAGAATGGGTTATGGATTTAGTCTTTAGAGTTGATTCCTAAGACCTGAACTGGCTAATAGCACCATTTTTTTTCCTTAATAAACCATTTTCTTGGCTTTCTCCTTTAGGAACACAGATATAAATTACAGCAGGTACCTGACTTCAAAGAATTTAGAACTCGGCAGGAGAGATGGGGAGAAGAAAGACAGTTATGACAGTGGCAGCATGATGTGCAAAGGGGATCTTTTTTTCCCAAATCCCAGAGCTTACTATTGAAAAATCCATGAAGAGAATCTGCATATTTGTACCTTTAGCAAAGGGAATTGAGAAATACTAAGTAAATTTTTATTAAACCCTTGATCCCTAATAGCTCACCGTCTCCTTGAGAAGGTATGACAGTCAACAAACATAGAAGTATTAGCAGACAGAACATACAACTCTGAGGAAACACTACAGTGCACTGAATGCAAAATTATGCACCTGCATCACCTGCATTGTGCAAGGAAAAAGAGTTTAGGGTCAAATCAGTCACCCAGTGCTGTGAAGATTTTGAGGGACTGGAAGAACAACCAGTTCGGTCGCAATCATGAGCCTTTACTAATCCTAAACTCAAAAAAGTTAAGGTGAATTTCTGACCTCTTGAAAACTTTCAGAGTTCAACACCTCACTGTCTTTTACTTTCTCCTTTTATTAATTATTCTTCTGGGCATATCTCTTTTGTACAATCACACATTAATTGTACTACAGCTTGAGATTGCTTCTACAATCAGCCTTTTTTCAGGGAATATCAAAAAGCAGAGGTAAAGTTTCACTCTTTGTAAAAATTAAATATTATGGCCATATTAGGTAGCTAAAGGAAAGCATGCCATGGAGTAGAGAAGAGGGTTTCTTCAGCACTATCTCCACCAAAGGTTAAGACAACAATGAGACAGAAAGGGGAAGGCACCGTCAGGATCCAATAACACAGTTTAAACAGGAAATACAAACTATCTGGTTAATTCTTATGAGGAAATAAAAGGAGGCTTGTTAGATTAAACTCCTTCAGAATTTGTGTTTTTATATGAGTAGAGAAACAAAAACTGACTCATCAAAAAGAGAAGAGACAGATGGATAGAAGAAGGTATGGGGACCACAGAGCAGGAAAAGGAAAAGGAGGAAAAAAACAATCATTGTCATTCAAGCGAAAGTAGAGAGATACCTAGTTTTTTCTGTCATTCAAGTGTTTAAAATACGGTTTAGGGGAAAAAAAAACAAAAACAAAAACAAAAACAAAAACCACAGTTCCAGGAGATCAAAGTAAAACAAAATAATGCCAACCATAATCTTTACGTATTAGACTATACGTTCTTAAGTTTTAGAGAATGAAAAATATTTTGAAATAATTTTACTTACTTCATTTATGAAATGAATAAAAACTGAGAGTGGTCTGCTAGGTCATTGGGTCCATCCTGGTGACAGAAGGGTACGTGAGGCATGCATGACGTCAGCCTATCTAGGACTCACATTTTGGTGGGAGATACAGATACTGAAAATGTGGGTTAATGGACAAATATGTGTTTACAGACTGTGATATGATCCATAAAGGCATGTGAAAGGGAATAAAAAAAGTCAGTCTTTCAGTGGAGAATTGCAGAAGGAGAGGCTTGCTCCTCCTTGCCCAACTTGGGAAATTCCTTATTCCCACTGCTTCCCATGATATTTTTCTCCATAGTTATTACCTTCCCGCACTCAGCATATATTAATAGTTTACGTATTTGTTTGTTTGTTGTTTTACCCGTACTTACTTTCTAACATGCAAACTTCAGGATGATGGGGATTTGCTCAGCACCCCAAGAAACCTGGCATACAGTAAATATTGAATAAATCATTGAATAAAGAGAAGCATAAATTAATAGAGAATCTATTCTATCTAATCTAAATATATTCTATTTTTTAAAGAGAAAAAAGGATTGGTATTAACACAGAATAGTGTGGTTGTTTATAAAGTAAAACCTGTAGAGAACAGTATGACTCCTGTGGGAAAAGAAGAATAAACTTGTGACGTTTAAAGAAGAAAGTCATCCAGGACTGGCACCGCGGGACATACCTGCAATCCCAGCAGTTTGCAAGGCCGAAGAGGGCCAATTGCTTGAGTCCAAGAATTTGAGACCAGCCTGGGAAACATGGCAATACCCCGTCTCTACATAAAATACAAAATTGTGCTGGGCATGATAGTGGGCGCCTGTAATCCCAGCTACTTGGGCGCTGAGGTGAGAGGATTGCTTGAGCGATGGAAGACGAGGTTGTAGTAAATGGAGATCATGCCACTGCACTCCAGCTCAGGTGACAGAATAAGACCCTGTCTCTAAAAATTAAAAAATAAAAAAGAAGGAGTATGAGAAGATTGCAGCATAAATTGAGACAGAGTTTCTGTGAATAGAGACCTAAGAAGATAATTGTTTTAGGATAATTAGGAATTAGACATTGTACTTTCAAGGGTATTCTCAGAAAAAAAGAGCTAAACATTCTGGATTTAGGGTAAGTAGCATCTCAGCATCTCATCAATTGGTTCATCCAAAAGACTACAAGATCAGCTTGGTGGTGAAGAAGTGAAAGTTGTTCAGTGTTCAAGTGTCAAAGTTAAGGTATTGAGACTTAATTCTCATTCAGTGGAGGAATCAGCCTTCATGGGAGTTGAAAACAAAGAGTCATTCCCTATCCTGGTCTCATGAACAACTTCCAAGGGATAACTGATTGTCTGATCTGTAGGTCAGAAACGGAAAACAGAGGAAATGAATGTTGAAAGTCTTTGGATTAGACATGAGGTGTTTATTTTGATGTAAAGGGTACAGTCTGACATGGAGGGTCAATTCTAAGAGGTAGTCTACAATGTTGAGAAGACAGAATATCTACGGGCTTGGTCCTTTGAAACCTGCAAGCTCTCTTCATTCCAGGACTTTCCTGGTTCATGGTGCAAGATGCTTTCTGAGACTCAAAAAGAGTTATGTCTTATCTACAACCTACTTTCTTTTTCAGGTACAGCAAGCGTTTGAAAGTCCAGAGACAACAGTCTAAATGCCCATCATAGAACAAGTGTTCATGACAATATATTTCTACCTCTTTCCTGGCAATTGAAAATGGTTAAGTATTGAGAGTTGTTGGTGGTATATGAAATAAATGAGAGTGTGATATTGGAGGTGAGGTCCGATGACCAATGACAGTTGAGTACTTGGACGGCCAAATTAGTGTACCTTGTTGATGCAGTCTGGTGATTATCTGGTATTTTTTTATTTGATTTTTTTTTTACATTTGGGTTCCCCCAACTCTACAATTAATTAGGTAATCAATCAATCAAGGACGTAAGGAAAATCAAGACTGAATGTGATAATGAAAAGCCCAGGGTAGCATTTATTAAAATAGAAACATACTCCTGCATCCATTACTATTTATATTCATTTACATCTCATACTCTATCCTTATCTTTTTCTCTCTTTTTCTTACACACACACACACACACACAGAGACAGAGAGAGAGAGAGAGAGAGAGAGAGAGAGAGTGTTACCAAACATTGCATCAAACTCTGAACAAAAATGAGAAAACAGAGGCACTAACTCTGCAGAAAGCAGTACGTTGATTTTCTGAGTGAGGATACCACAGCAAATACCACATTACTGGTGTTCAGGTACCCTTATCAGATAGTACAAAATAAACCCTACAGTGTACAGTTTGTGTTGATCCAGTCTCTCGTTCTCAGAATGCTCTCACAACACAGATCACAAATCACTCAGAGATTGTTTTCAGACCCTCAGCCCTTTCCAGAAGTTCCTTCAAGCTCTCATGTTAATAGATATACTTTATTTTTGTTCGTTTAATCAAAATGTTATAGATTGGGTACATTGAATCTGGACCAAAAGAGTAGTTTATTCACTCATAGCATCTTCATTTAACACTATATTATAAGCCTATTATCAATCTCCATCTCAGATACATACTTAAATTATTATTATTATTATTATTATTATTTTTGAGATGGAGTCTCGCTCTGTCGCCCAGGCTGGAGTGCAGTGGCCGGATCTCAGCTCACTGCAAGCTCTACCTCCCGAGTTCACGCCATTCTCCTACCTCAGCCTCCCGAGTAGCTGGGACTACAGGCGCCCGCCACCAGACCCGGCTAATTGTTTTTGTATTTTTAGCAGAGACGGAGTGTCACCTTGTTAGCCAGGATGGCTACGATCTTCCAACCCAGTGATCCGCCCACCTCGGCCTCCCAAAGTGCTGGGATTACAGGCGTGAGCCACCTCGCCTGGCCTATATTTTATACTCAACTGTGTAAAGGTTTTCTCAATACTTCCAATATTTGCCATGTACTCTTTCACTCTTGGTTTCTGACACTCCAGTCACAATATTGCATCATTTCAGCATAAGAGTTTTCAGTGCTTAATCCATCCAATGGGGCTACATTTGTACGTTTAATTGTTTGTTTGACTAGTATTTGCAACATTAACCATGTACCAGGTTCTGTTCTAGACGCTTGGAATATGCCAGTTAACAAAGTAGCTAGATTCCTTACACTGAGGAAGTTTATATACTAGTGAAGAGAAACATTCTCTGAATACATAAATAGGTAAATATATCACAAGCTAGATGCAAAAAATAAATAAATAAATAAATAAATAAATAAATAAATAAATAAAATAAGAGGAAAAATAAATGAAGACAAAGAAACATACAAAATGATGGATGCTGTACTCCTATAGATATTGCACTCAGGAAAGCCTTCCTTGAAATAATGAAATGAGAACAAAGAATGGACAGAGTTGGAAAGTGAATCATATGGTTCTTATTCAGGAAAAGCGTCCCAGCACAGAATATAGCCAGTGCAAATGCCCTAGGGTAGCAATGCACTAAACATGTTTAAAGAACTGCAAGGAGACAGTGTGACCAAAAGAGAATGTGAGTGGGGAAAATGGCAGAGACAAATTAGGAGAAGCAGTGAGAAGCCAGATCTCATGGTTCTTGGTTATCACATGGTAAACCTTTAAAAATTACTATCTCAGTGAGACAAGAAGCCTTTCTAGTGCTTTAGAAAAAAGAAGTAACATAATTTTACTTAGATTTTATGAAGATCACATTTTAGTGAAAAGATTAACAGGTTCACAGATGGAAGTCAAGGGAAGTGTCAAGAGCACATGGAAGAGGATGGAAGAAGAATCATGATGAGGAATGGGAAGAAGGAAGCAAGGGGTGACCGTCTTGACCTTCTGTTCTTTCTCTCCCCAGCAGGAAACCACAAGCAGCCAAGCCCTCCTTTATCAACTTCAAGAAACACCTTTACTGGTACAGATTGCATGCTTAACATTTTGTATTTCAATAAAGGTGAAGACAAATGAACTGTGTCTTTTTCTTTTTCTAATAGAGAATATAATTTCACTGAAAATGGTGGGTGAGTCTAAATGAAGTGGAAGAAGCTAACCGGAGTTTTTATCTTTATGGCTCGCATAATATCCAATAAAGAAAACCGACTGCGACTTAGCCCCAACAATAGGATGAAAGCAGATGATGCCGAAAACTATAGTGACATAGCACCTCGTACCCATTAGAATGACTCCCATCAAAACAAACAAACAGAAAATAACAAGTGTTTGTAGGGATGTAGAATAATTAGAACCCTATGATCTGTTGGTGAGAATTTCAATTGATACAGCTCCTGTGGAAAGTTGTATGATGGTTCTGCACAAATCAGAAGTGGAGTTACCCTATGATCCAGAAATTCCATCTATGGGTACGTACCTAAAATAATTGAATGCAGGATCTCAAAGATGTATTTATACACCCACAATCACAGCAGCATTGTTCACAATATCTAAAATGTGGAAGCCACACAACTAACCAATAAATGATAAATGGATAAGTAAAATGTGGTATATACTCATAATGGAATTTTAGCCTTGAAAACGAAGTTCTGACATTTGTTGCAATATGAATGAAACTTGAGAACATTAGGCTATGTGAAATAAGGCAGCAACAGAAAAACAAGCACTGTATGATTTCACTTACATATAAGGTACCTAGGGTATCCTATTCATAAGGAGAGAAAGTAGAATGGTGATAGTCAGGGACAGTGGGGAGGAAGAAATGGGGAGTTATTATTTAATGATATAGAATTTCAGTTTTACAAGATAAAGAGGAATTCTGGAGGTAGATGGGGGTGACTGTTATGATATTACGAATATATTTAGTATCACCAAACACTACATGTAAAAATGTTAAGATGGTCAATTTGGGAGTATGTATTTTTACTACAATAGGAAATTGGGAAAAAATGGTGCAGAGGTCAGAAGAGATGGAGTAAATTGTACCTGGGAAACTCTGATCAACTTACACAGAGGAGAATTAAGCTACTATGCAAAATTGATGAAAGAAGAAGTGTGAGTTAAGTTATTATATTTCAAAATGAATCAAGGAAATAATTGGAAATCACACTATTATCAAATATTAGATAGAATAGGAGAAAGAACTGGCAGTGTGAATGAGCTACATTTCATTTTTCATATGAGACAGATAGCATTGTTTGTAATCTTTATATCATGAAATAGATCAAACAGGCATTATTGGTTGTTTCAAAGATTGCCATTAAAAAGTAAGGCAAATAACTTAGAGAAATTACACCTCGTTTGTGGGACCAAAGATAAAAATCATAAAAATCTGATTTTTATTGCAGTCTTTTCTGTACTACTGACAAAACTTTTTAAAATTATAATCTATCCACATTTTAAACAGTATACAGCCATCAAAAATCAGATAGTGTTTGATGTGTTGCGTTTTTTAAATGTTTGTCACATATTGTGGAAGTTAAATTAAGCAAATTATCAGCAATATAATTTTAAGATACTGCCACTATAGAAAAAAAATCTGTAGGTGATTATGTGTCTGTTAGTTATCTAGTGTTGAGTATCAAAACGCCCTGAAATACAGTGGCTTCACACAAGAAACATTTATTATTGTTACAAGGTGGCTGGTCAGCTGAATATTTCTTTTCATCACTGCTGGGATTGTGTCTGAGACCATCTGTGTGTAGGGTAGGCATCTCTGCTGACAAGGCTGGGATATCTCATAGGTTGGGAAAACACCTGGCTGGAGGCTGGTCTAGGATGGCCTTGGCTGAGATGACTGGGCTCTTCTCCACACGAGGTCTCTATTCAGCTAGCAATCTAGCCCAGGCTTATCCTCATTTAGCTTCAGGTGTTCAAGAGGGAGAAGGGCACAAGGATTTGTAAAACTCAGGCTGGAAACTCCATCAGATCGCTCTGCTGCATCATGTTAGCCAAAACCTAGTCATAAGGTTAGTTCACAATTAAAGTGAAGGCCAAAAAGGCTAGGAGGCCAATGATTAGAGGCATGAATAAAATCAGTGTCATATTAAGTGTTTTATAAAATTATAGAAAAAATTACACACAAAGATGCAAGGTATGCATATAACTGTGGTTACATTGTCAAGTGACATTAAGGAACCTAGATGATCTTTTTCCATTTTATAAACTTTTCTTGTTCGATTTTAATGGCACACATATATCTATTTCAAAAATAAGTGAGTCTCTTGTTCATTTATTGAATGAAAATACATTAATCTCATGAATAAACAACATCCCAATTTAAAAGTGAGTGGATCTGGAAAGAGAAGATAAGAGATAACTTACGTGGGTTTTTCAAACAGTAAAGGGAGTATCACCATTTGCCAGTCCTCAGTCAACCTCTTTCTCTTACCTTCCAAAATCACACTTCCAGGGTTGAGGAAGTATCAGTGAAGTAAAGACTCCTGACCATTTCGAGGCTGATGGCAGCAGAGAGACAAACGGAGGTTTAATTTGATTTATTAACAGGCTAAAAATAGATGAGAAAAAACAGAATGCAGAGACGTGTTCTCGTGCAAGTGTGCATGCTTTCATTCTGATCACTTTGTTATATCAAATACAAAAAACACCTTCTGCTTTCTCTTTTCCAAAAGAAAGCCGTTATACATATATGAGATCAGGAATCTAATTGTATCTTGGCAAAGAGAAAGAGAATTTGAGGACCTGTAGTTTTCCATTTAGGGTGGTATCAACAAGCTGGTCCATTTAGAGGAGAGCAAGCCTGTTGAAATTGCTTTCACTTTCGTAGCTTTTTCATTTCCAGGGAGCAGTAGCAGCCATGGCTGGTGAGTGGCTTCAGTTTTTCTGTTGTTTATGGTTGTACTTTGAGAACACTATAGTTCAAGGGAAAGAAGAAGGCAGACTGGAGAGGGTTCTCCCAAGACCTAATTATTTTACTCTGGGTGTAGCGGGAGATATGTCAGCTTGGTCACAGCACTAAAAATGCAAACCAAGTGTCTTCATGAATATGTTACAACATCTCAAAAAAAAGAGAAATGTAGACACATCTGGATCTCTGTTCTTAAACTTTTCCTTTGATTTTTAGACTCTTCTTTTAACTCATACTGACTTGCAGTTCTCACCCATTTTATAAGTGTTCTGTTACGGTGAGGGTGAGAAGCCAGACGGTTGAACAGGGTAATTTGCATTTCCTCCATATTTCTACTCTCTGTGTGAACTTTCAAATACAGCAGCAAATGGGTCAGCTACAATATGTACTCTCAGTCTCGGCATGCCGAGCTTCCCTGTCAGCCTTGATAAAGGAAACAAAAAAGGTGTTATTTTACAGATGAATGCATTTATGTTTTACTGCTGCACATATTGAATATAATGTCTTTTCAAACTAGTTTTTCTTTTTTTTTTTTTTTTTTTTTTTTTTTTTTTTTTTTTTTTTTTTTTGAGACGGAGTCTTGCACTGTGCCCCAGGCTGGAGTGCAGTGGCGCGATCTCGGCTCACTGCAAGCTCCGCCCCCATGGGTTCACGCCATTCTCCTGCCTCAGCCTCCCGAGTAGCTGGGACTACAGGCGCCCGCCACCTCGCCCGGCTAATTTTCTTGTATTTTTTAGTAGAGATGGGGTTTCACCGTGTTAGCCAGGATGGTCTCGATCTCCTGACCTCGTGATCCGCCCGTCTCGGCCTCCCAAAGTGCTGGGATTACAGGCTTGAGCCACCGCGCCCGGCCCAAACTAGTTTTTCAAACTAGTTATTGATAAAAGTGAAAGAAAATGAAGAGATCGTAGGAGATGCAAAGACTAAACTGAGTCAGCTGTCACTAAGTTCCTTAGCGAATTCACTTTGCTTCTCTGAATCTATTTCACCATCTATGGAAATGGCTAGGTGAACAAGACAGGAGCTTCTCCACGTGTGGTCCTTGCACCAGAGGTTTTGGCATCACCTGAGAAACTGTTAGAAGGGAAAATTCATGGCCCATTCTCACCTATGAAATGAAAATTGTTTGGACTAGGGTGCAGGAAGCGCTGCTTACTAAGCTTTCTAGGTGATTCTTATGCACATTAAAATTTGGGAACCACTACCCTAGAATAGGCTAACTAAAGTTCTGTCTATATCTGAGATTCTATCATTCTCACAGACAAGAAACCATCCAAAGATGATCTGGTCCACATGGTGAAGTTGCTGGCCAGGAACGTTCTATATGGCATTTTTGATGACTTGATGGAGAATGGGCTATCTAAAGTTCTGCCTATATCTAAGATTCTGTCATTCTCACAGATAAGAAACCATCCAAAGAGGATCCAGTCAACATGGTGAAGTTGCTGGCCAGGAATGTTCTAGATGGCATTTTTGATGACTTGATGGAAAATAATGTGTTAAATACGGAAGAGTTACGCAGTCTAGGAAAAGGTTTGAACTTCATGGTGAACAACGCTGGAAACCTAGTTGATACTATCACTGAGAAAGCGCAAATGGCAGGCAAAATACTTAAGGACCGCCTATTGAGTCACCCAAAACAGCTGAGTTTAGGTGAGTATTGTCGTACTAAGAGCTAGTAACTCATTCTTTCTCTACTATTCTTATTCAGTTTTTGTCTTCTTTACTTTTCCCTTCTCCAAGTGGAGAATAAACTATCCCCATTTTAGCACCTTCTTCACCATTTTTTTTTTAATTGAGATGGAGTCTCGCTTTGTTGCCCATGTGGGAGTGCAGTGGTGCAACCTTGACTCACTGCAACCTCCACCTCCCTGGTTAGAGCAGTTCTCCTGCCTCATCCTCCTTAGTAGCTGAATTTACAGGCACCCTACACCATGCCTGGCTAATTGGTTTTGTTTTGTTTTGTGTTTAGTTGAGATGGGGTTTCACCATGTTGTCCAGACTGGTCTAAAACTGTTGATCTCAGGTGATCCTCCTGTCTCAGCCTCCAAAAGTGCTGGGATTACAGGCATGAGGCACCAGGCCCGGCCTCCTGTCTATCATATTTAATGCCACATAATACTCTGATTAACCCCAATTACTTTTACACTGCTGTTTACTTTTTCTTTAACAATCCTCACCCTCATCACTCCCTTCAGTTTACTGATTCATTATAGTATTATGTCTCCCTCTGCTGAAATGTAAGCCCCACCATGTGGGGGATCTTTGTCTGCCCTGTTCATGAACATATCCTAAATACATAGAAATGATACCTGACACATAATAAGTGCTCAGTAAATATTTGTTAAATATGCATATGGTGCTGGAGACATTATTAAAGGCTGATAGCCTTTAGCTATTCTGGGATACTCTGGTTTCACAATGTGGACTTTAGTGTCGTTCCCAGATACAGAATGTACAATAGGGGATATCCATTATCTTTTGCTTAGCTGTGGCTTTGCCCCGGAAAGAAATGTCTGGAAATCTAGATTTCTATTCAAGGAAGTAATAGGGAATTCATGGGTTGGTGGGGTACAGACATTTCTTTCTCTGTGTAGCACGGGTTGTTGCACTTTTGCTTTGAAAGATAATGAATATTTTAATATTTCTGGACCATGTGGCCTCTGTCATGACTCAAATCATCTATTGCAGCTCACAAACAGCGTAGACCATAAGTACATGATGGGTGTGTTGATGTGTGTCCCAATACAATTTTATTTATAAAAATGGGTGTCGGGCTGAATCTGACCCACAGGCTGTGGTTTGCTGATTCCTATTCCAGACTGTAATATATAAATGAGTATATTCCCAATTCTTGGACATGCATCTGGAATTATTTTTGTTGTAGATAATTTTTATACATAGATGTACTTTTCTTTGCTCAGAATGAACAATGCCGTTGTATAAAAACTTTGATTAAAGATTTTGATTATTCATTGAATTCTATAAGCAGACAGATAACAAGCTCCCCTTTGTTTTATAGAAACTCGGCCTCCCTTTACACTTGGCTGAAGGCTACATTCCTCTAGAACAAACTTGTTGCTTAGTGAATGGGCCAAATCTTCATGCTTCATACAGTAGCCCCATGCTAGCATAGTCATCTACTCATTAGTGAAAGGGAAAGAGTGTAAAGTGTGTAGGTTCTTGAAACTTAGTTCTGCAAACAAATCTGTTTTTTTATATTGTTTCAGAATATCAACGTGAGAGTGAGGACCAGGAATCTGAAGAAAGCTCTGCATCATCTTCCTCTTCCACAGGTAACGGCCTCCAAATGCCAGATTCCAAAAGAAAACTCTTGGGCCTCTATTGTGAGAAGGTATCCCAGTAAAGACCTGGGAAACCTGTGTTCTCAGTCAATTTTCATCCTTGGAAATGGCTTTCAGAGTAGAGCACTGATCCTAAACCTTTTCTTCATTCTACTGCAGAATCAGAAGAAGAAAATGAAGAAAGCAAAGATGAAGAAAGAGCTGCATCAGCTCATTCAATGGCTGTTCCTCCAACAGGTAAATTGCTACCAAAGAAGTGGTTCATGGGAACCCTCAGGCATCGTTTGTGGGTAAGATAGCCTTAGAATGAGCCCTATATTACAGAGGAAACACCACTGCATTGAGGTTCAGACAACATAGTTATTTCTCACCTCCTGTTGTAACAAGGTGTCTCAAAAGCAAGATGAGCACCTACATCCCTGCTCTTCAATTCTCCTCAGAACCCAGAAATGAAAGTGAAAGTGAAGAAACTGAGCAGAATGCTGTATTGGTCCAAGCATCAGCTTTAACAATGACAGGTGATATCTATCCATGGACATATAATGACATTATTTGAGATAAAGCAGACCTTTTAAAGGTCTTACGGGGTAGTGTAAAGAGAACTGGAATAAAAGCTAAGAATATTGTATATGGTGAGCCCACCACTACCACTGACTATGTGCTTTGATGTAAATATCCCCACCTTTCTGACACTCACATTTTTAAATGGAATTCATCACATCTTTAAAAAATGTGTAAAACTACAGATATATAAGAAACTATTAACTGCAGAAAACAGAATAAGGAAATGGTTAAGAAAAGCACATAAAAAATAATAAAAACTGCATATGAGTCACACATTCTATGCAGTCACCAAGGAAACTGATCAATTATTGAGCTACATTAAAGAATTGTAGTGTCTAGAATGACAGGATGAGCATAAAAGATAGTATTGTCTTCTGAGTGCCATATTTTCAAAAGTTCTGAACAAACTTAAAAAGGAATAAAAACTTTTCAACCTTTTATCATGGTTTTATCCACTCAGTATATATTAACTGAAAACCTACTGCATGCTGTCTAGTACTGTGTGTATAGCAGTAACCGAGATAGACAAAGCTCCTGCTCTCATGGAGTTTACAATGTAGTGAAGTAGGTATATAAAAGGCATGTAAATAATAAATGGTGTGATTTCAGAGAATGCATAAAATAAAGGAGGATTAGGTCATAGAAAGAGGTGGTTGTGTATGTGTGTGTGTGCACGTCGTGTGTGTGTCAGCCAGGGGTGGTCAAGGGAAGACCAGTGAGCCAGGGTGTTTGTTTAGTCATGACCTCTCCCCAGAGGTGGCATTTCAGTACATACTTGAGCTGTGGGGAAGGAGCTGTGCCAAACTCTGAAACACAAGTGTTCTCTAGAAAGAGGAAACAGGAGCAAGGACCCTGAGACAGTAACGCTCTTGTTGTGTAAGAGGGTCACAGCCAATCTGACTGCAGAGTAGGAAATTAGGGGTAGTGTAAGTGGAGCTATTAAAGATTCATGCCAGGAATTTTATTTGCAACAGAAAACATCGCAGGGTTTTTTTGTTTGTTTGTTGTTTTTTAGGACAACTGTTTATTAGTAGTTGACGATCCTTACAAATTCCAGGAGTGTTGCATAGCCTCTGTTCTTCCTAGCCATCTATTACAGCTAACGTGCATTCCTAAAACAAGTGCTTAAACTTACATAAGTTTACCTTAGTTTACATAAAATAGTTGACATTAAAAAGCAAAAGCAATATAAATATAATAAATTGACCTCTCTGTGTAAGAATTTGGTACTCTCTTTAACCAAAATGTAAATAAGGTGTTTCCAACTGAGGGTTTTTAAATAACAACCCTCAAAGTGAAAGACAGCTGTTAATCTCCCACTTTTCTCTCTCCATTTCTTTCATTTCCCCTTTCTTACCATCTGTTTCATTTTCTTTCCATTGAATTCTTTTTCTTGTTCCTCTGTTTTTCCCTCTTCTCTTTTTTTCCTCTGTTCTTTTTCTCCTTCCTTTCATTTACTTCACTCTGTACTCTCAATTCTCCCTTTAATCTTCCTGCCCATGTTGAAATCATTACATACTAATAATGCCAAGTAAATTGCAACTGCAAGGACATGACCTAATGTCACAGCAGAAAAATGATAAATGATGCATCTTGCCTTCATTTACACTACTTAGAAGTTGTTAAACGAGGAGTGATAGGATAAGCATCCCATCAAAAAGGTCAGTTGAAAGCGGTTTAAATATTTCAGTTAGAAAGACAATAGCTTTTAGACTGACTTTATGGCAATAGAGTTGATGAAAAGTTGTTAAATTTGAGACCTAGTGTTACGGGGGGGTCCTTGTTCCCAGGGCTCCCAAGATGGTGGCACGCCGCTTCCAAAATGGCAGCGGACCACTTCCAAGATGGTGGCGAGCCTCCTGTTCTCTGACCTGGGGTTCCTGGCCTCACAGATTTCAAGGAAAGGAATCTTGGGCCATGTGGTGACTGTTACAGCTCTATTAGAAGCCATGGGTCATGGAACAGAACCGTGGAACCCGGGGACTAGTGCTCAGCTCAATTAGGATGAACCCAGGCACTTAGCTGTGCAGGAACAATGGCAAGCCTTTAGCCCGATTGGGAGTGGCAATGGGTGCCTTGCTGGATCAGGAGCACAGCAGACATCCTGCTGGATCGGGAGGGATGGAAGTCAGTGACGGGTCTGCAACGGGGGCAAACAGCAGTGGCGGAAGGCGAGTGAAGACAGCTCAGCTTGAGCTGTAACAAAACACGGACCAGAAGAGAGTGCAGTTGCAAGATTTAAGAGAGTGAAAACAGAGCTCCCATATAAGGCGAGGGGACCCAAAGTGGGTTGACCTTGCAGGCTCCAATGCCTGAGTTTACATCCTGATCCTTGTCCCTCCTGCTGTGCTCTCAGGCAATAGATGATTGGCTATTTCTTTACCTCCTGTTTTTGCCTAATTAGCATTTTAGTGAGCTCTTTGATTGGTCGGGTGTGGGCTAACTTGCAAGCCCCATGTTTAAAGATGGATGTGGTCACCTTCCCAGCTAGGCTTGGGGATTCTTAGTCAGCCCAAGAAATCCAGCTAGTCCTGTCTCTCACTAGTTTTGGCAGCAGAATCAATGGAAACTGACTAATGAATTGGATATGGGATGTGAAAGAAAAGAAATAATTAATAATGACTAGGTTTTTGGCTTGGCAACTGGGGTGAATGGTGCCATTTACTGAGTCAGAGAAAACAGGTGTGCAGGAGATACAGATTTGAAGGAGTGCACAATATCAGGAGTCCTGTTTTGAATGTTTGGTTTGGAACACGTGTTACCTCCAGTGGCAGACGTTGAATAGGCAAATGGATGGGCTCACAGAGAAATCTGGACTGGGAAAAATCTGGAGATTCATCAGCATGTAGATAGTATTTAAGAGATTGAGACTGGAAGATGCCACCTGAGAAAGAGCATTGACAGAGAATAACAGAGTGTCTGGCATAGAAAAACACAACTTTTGGAGACACTGTGGGAGAGGAAGAACGAACGACTAAGACAGACAGATTTAGGAAGAATGGCTGGAAAATGCAGCATTACAGAAGCCTAGAGAATGTTTTCTAAGAAAGAGTATATTTTCAACCATGCCATGCTAAGAAATCAACAAATGATCAGTGGTAGTTTTGATAATAAGTATTTTATTTAAGGATTGAGGATAACAGCCAGATTGGATTGCATACAAAAAAAAAAAATAAATAAGACATGAAAATTTGAAATAGCAAAAAAAAAAAAAAAAAAAAAAAAAAAGATTGCTTTTAAGGCATTATGTAGAGAAGTAGAGAAATGGGACAATACCTGGCAAGGAAACAGGAAGGCTTTTTTCAAAAAGAAAAAAATAAACCTTTATAGATATTAAGGCATGCTGATGCCAATGGGCATAAGTCTGTAGGAAAAGAGGAAGAGATTGATGACATAGAACCTGAGGCAGAATAAATACCTGATAAAAACCCTTGTGGGTAGGAGGCGATGGAATTCAGAACTCAGGTAGGGGCAGTGACCTTTGATAGGAGGAAGGACACATGTTTTATGCAGTAAAAGAGAAAGTAGAACAGGTGAGCAGAGATGTAGGTAAACTGATGGATTTGATGGTTAAAAGGGGAAATATTTCTTATGCAAAACTATGATAAGATATAGGTTTGTTGCCCTAAGGGAACAAAGAACCAGGGGAGACCTTGTAGCTATTTTCAAGTATTTGAGGACAACTATTCACTAACAAAATTTATAAACTAGCAATCTTTCCAGATACAATTCTATATACTGGAAATACAAATATAAAAGTCGACTTCTCTATCCTATTTAAGGTTATAGTAAGTAAACACAATTAAAGTACAATGCAATAGTTGTTTATGTAGAGGGTATTTTCATGTAAGAATGAAAAATAGGGAAAGACATATTGGTCATGGAAGAATTCATGGGCTTTTACAGGGAAATGAATTAAATGTTTTCTGTATGATTCTGAGGTGGGAAATACATATCAATACCTAGAAGGTACACATTTTATTACATACATAAGAGTTTAAGAATGCCTTGGAATGTTTTGCGTTCCATGAAAGGGGAGATGTCTCAGAGAATGGTAATAATAAAGAAAGGATATTTCAAGTGACATTCAAATATCTGAGTAGTGATTCCACTAGGCTAAATAAACATTAAACTTCCTTCCAAATCTTAGTTGCTGTATTTATATAATGCTAATGTGTTGGGTCTGAAAGATTAGTCCATGCCATGAGCACTAACAAAAACACGGAAATTTATAACGAGGCAGTAAGAAGCAGAAAGAAAATAGGGATGTACTCAATATTTTTGTTATAGGCATTTTAAATATGAAGCAATTTTCTCATTTTGTAAAACTTTTTCATGGACTGGCAGCAAGCAGCTTTGAGGAATGAGAGCCTAGCAAAAGGGTCTGCAGGGTTGCAAGGCAGCAGACATTACTGCTTAATGAGCTACACAATTTTTTTCTCTTTCAGCTCCTCTGGAAATCCAGGGTGCCCAACCCAGTGGCAGGTTAAAGCTTTGCCCTCATGCTCATTTCCATGAACTGAAGACGAAAAGGGCGGATGAGGTGATATGCTTTGAAATAGGGAGACACAAGATTACTCATTCAGACAAGACACTGGGGACTTACTGGGATGCTTTAACTCTCGTCACAAAGGTCTTAAGATCAGGAAATGATCTAACTGATTGGTCTTCACATTACATTTTCTGTTTCTTCAATCTCACTTTGGGACACAGTCTAAACTCCTCTCCACCACCTAACTGAAGCCAACTTCGTACAGTGAACACTTGCACCTCGTACATGCTTTCAGTCTGCTTTTCTGCCTCTTTCCTCACGAGGGTGTATTTTCATGCAGAAACTTTGTGTCACTTACTATATATTTATACTGGCCTGTTGTGTATGAACTTTGGAGGCAAAAAGGAAAAGGCCTGGGGAAAGTCATTCTGTGTGTATTAATTGCAGATATATTCAGTGATGGAGAAAGAGGGCCGAACACGCCTGGCCCTCATCATCTGCAACAAAGAATTCCACTATCTTCTTAATCGAAATGGTTCTGAACTTGACCTTTTGGGGATGCAAGATCTACTTGAAAACCTTGGATACTCAGTGGTTATAGAAGAGAATCTCACAGCTCAGGTAATGGCTCCAGAGAGCAGAACAAGCTTTCCATTTTTTTTTCTTTTTTTTTCCTTTAGATAATTTTCAACCTCTTAGTTGGTAGCTACAAGAGCAAGATGTATGATATTATAGGAATTATATTTTCTCCAGAATAGGATCCCGTGGATTTCAGCCTTCTCTAATGCACCATCTTGTAACATGTACGTGTGTGTGTGTGTGTGTGTGTGTGTGTGATTAGATAAATTCTATGTAGCAGAGTTTTAGTGAAAATATTAGGTCTTTCTGATGTTCACAATCTGGGAGACTACTAGATGGTCTGGTTAAGACAAAAGCCCCACACCCTGCCATGCTGCCATGTCTGATTCCTACAGAATTAGCTTGTGAGATTTTTAAAATGTCCATAGCAAGGGTCTAAATGTAAAGGCAGGTATAGGTGAAAAAATCACACACACACAAATATATAATGAAAAAGTTGTGATTCTAGCTCTGTTTTGCATGACCTTAGACCATTTTAAACTAACTTTCTGCAGCTCCATAGTGAGGGAATTTCATATTTTTAATACTTGTCAATTTTATCTTTTAAAATAAAAACTTACAAGAACACCATTGTTAAACAGATTATAGCAAAGTGGCCCTGTGGGTGTCCTGTCATCTCACTTGGCCTTCATTTTATTCCATCTCCCAGCATCTTCAGAAACCTAAGGTTTTACTGAAAACCACTGGGCAAGATACTACATAAAAACCCTACTAGCTTTAATATTCTATACAGTTAAATTTTCTAGTTTTATGTCAGAACACTATTTATCTTACACTCCCATTCAGTCTAAACCATCTGATTCCTTAGTACTGGCTCATTTTTGTGAACCCCACCTACTATTTAAGTACAAACTGTACACATGTGGAGACTTCCTCGATAGTGACTCAAGGGTCTCTTTCAGGAAATGGAAACAGCCCTAAGGCAGTTTGCTGCTCGCCCAGAGCACCAGTCCTCAGACAGCACATTCCTGGTGTTCATGTCACATGGCGTCCTGAATGGAATCTGTGGAACTAAGCACTGGGATCAAGAGCCAGATGTTCTTCACGATGACACCATCTTCGAAATTTTCAACAACCGTAACTGCCGGAGTCTGAGAGACAAACCCAAGGTCATCATCATGCAAGCCTGCCGAGGCAGTGAGTCTCCAATTAGAAAGCTATAAATCTTGATTTTGAGACCCCCGGGAGTGGCTGTGCACTTTTAAAATTAGCCTGGTGTTTATACTTCATTTTCCTAGGGATAAGCAAGATAAACAACATTTCAGTACTATTCCTAGGTCCAGTGCACTTCGAAATTGTATTAAGTCCATACCGTTTTTTAAAGAAACTATAAGTAGAATAATTAGAAACATCCCGATCATCTGGGATGATGTTGTCAACATGGTTGTTCTAAACTCAAGTGGGCTCTGTTTTGTTCCCGGTAAGTGAGGCAGTATTTCTAGTAGTAAGGTACTTGCATTTTTAAGTAATGCCATGAGAAAATGTACTAAAGTAAAGGTATTATGGTAAAAGAGACAGTATTGTGTATGTGTATGTGTATGCGTATGCATATGTGTATATGTGTGTATGTATATGCATATGTGTATGTGTATGTGTGTGTATGTGCATGGGCATGTGTGTGCATATGTGTATGTGTATGCATGTGTGTTTGTGTTTGCATATGTATATGTGTATTTATAAATATCTCATGTTTCATAAGACATAATGTCTCTCGCAGGTGGTGCTGGGATTGTTTGGTTCACCACTGACAGCGGAAAAGCCAGTGCAGATACACATGGTCAGCTCTTGCAAAGTAGCATCTGTAATGATGCTGTCACAAAGGCTCATGTGGAAAAGGACTTCATTGCTTTCAAATCTTCCACACCACGTAAGTGATTTCAGAGAGAATAGTTTCTAGATTTCTTTGTAGGCTGCTAGATAGTCGACTTGGCTATGATTATATCTTATCACTGATAAGAGCATTTCTTCTCTAATTACTAGGATATTTTAGGTGGAGAAAAGATTTAAAATGCTGAGACTTTCATAATTAGAAAGCTATAAATCTTGATTTGGGAAGAAACGTTCAAAGTTAACAGGACTTTGGAAGGACTTTGGTGAGCATCCAGACCTGGAATAATCTAACTACAAAAAGTGAGGTGTTATCTGATTTTGTTTTTTGAATGTAGCAATGGCAGAGAAAGGTATCATTTTCTCAGAGTGTAGCTCCACAGTCACTTACCAGCAATTAAAGAAGCCAACCACTGAAACCATTATGCTTGCTTCACACATCCCAGTAACTCTTGGCCTATTATTATTAATCTAGTTTCAGGAAACTAGTTAACATTTAAATGCCTAAATGTTAACTAATTTTGGATAATGAAGTCAATGAATAAAAAATCAGTCCTTTGGCTGGAAAGTCACAATGCAATGTAAAAATAGAGAATATTCTTTATCACTCATGGTCAAAATTGCAGATTTCTTTAACAATCACCCACAATATTATTCTATCAATGATTTGGATAACAGGAGCAATTTTTAAATACTCCTTTGCACAGTTCACAGTTCTAAATGCTCTAATTTATGGATTTCAAATTTTAATGAACATTGAAATCATTCGATTTCTTGTTCAGTAGTTTGCTTATGCAGTAGATTTCTTATTCAGTAAATCTGGGGTGGGGCCTGACTTTCTGCCTTTCTTAAAAGCTTTGTTGTGATTAGGGCTGTTGTTTGTGGCTGCATGTGAGCACTGAGGGGCTAGAGGACACTCTGAGTCCATCCTGGGGAATAAACAACTCAAGTGGCTTCCCTTTGTCATGTATTCGAGTTTTAATAAGATTTTATTTGAAAAATAAGTTCTACACTTACAGCTGTTAAAGGAAGTTGAAGAGGTATATAAGGCCTGGTACAAATTCTGAAAGTATACTTAATTTATTTGGGGAAATACAATACAATATGCAAAATCCTTCCTTCCTTCCTTCCTTCCTTCCTTCCTTCCTTCCTTCCTTCCTTCCTTCCTTTCCTTCCTTCCTTTCTCTCTCTCTCTTTCTTTCTCTTTCCTGCTTTCTTCCTTTCTTCTTTTCTTTTTCTTTCTCGCTTTCCCTTCTTCCCTTCCTCCTTTCCTCCCTCCCGCCTGCCCGCCCTTCCTTCCTTCCTTCCTTCCTTCCTTCCTTCCTTCCTTCCTTCCTTTCTTTCCCTCCCTCCTCCTTCTCTTTCTTTCTTTCTTTCTTTCTTTCTTTCTTTCTTTCTTTCTTTCTTTCTTTCTTTCTTTCTTTCTTTCTTTCTTTCTTTCTTCTTTCTTTCCTTTCTCTCTCTCTCTCTCTCTCTTTCTCTTTCTTTCTTTTTTCTTTCTTCTGCACGTAATTTTGTGCTAGGCCTGGGCTCAGTGCAAGACATACGATGCACAATTAAAGCAGGTATGGTTACTGAACTTCATGGAGCTTATACCCAGAAAGGCAGGCACTTAACAAGAATAAATAATAATTGTTAACTCTGGTAAAAGCCTTAAAAAATATGTGTTCACATTTGAGAAATGAAGGAGTTAACAAATCAAGGGTAAGAGAGGAACTTTTTAGACAGGAAAGGCAGTGCGTATGGAGAACTTACAGACAAAAAAGAAGCTTAGGAGAGAGGGCTGGGCGGCTGGAACACAGCATCAGGAGAGATGCTAATATAGAGTCTAGAGAGTGAGGCAGGCACTGAAACACCTGAGGCCTTATATGGTCCTCCATACTAATAGTAATAGGAAACTCAACTAGGCTGTAAGCAATTAAATGATAAGATCTTTGTTTCTGAAGATCATTCTGGAGGTTCAGTGTGGAATACATTATAGTACAGCAAGAGTCGATATATGAGGACAGGTTAAATGCTAGCACAATATATTAAGCCATAGATGATACTAATAGTCTTGGGATGCAATAAGTTCTTGTATCTAAGAAGCAATTAGTATACAAAAATAATATGACTGACCATCCAGTGGTTTGGTGAATATATGGTAGGTGAATAATAAGGTGTGATAGAAGTGACTCCAACATGCAAGTAAACGGTGGGGCATTAGTTAAAATGGGAGTTTTGCAGGAAGTTTTGAGGTGCTTTGGCATATTTTGAGATGAAATGAAGAGTAGGGAGCTGCACAGTTGTATATTTCAGAGGAGAGATTTGCATGTGGGATAAAATTTTGAGAGATGCTGGTCTAAGGATAATATTTAATATCCTAAAAATGGATGAAATCATCTAAGAATTGAGAATCGCATAAGAGGGGACCTTGAAATGGAGGTTAAAATTACCCTAGAGTTCAATACTAGAGAAATAGGAACCAGTAAATTTGACTCGCAAAGTAGAATCAGAGAATAAGAAAGAACATAAGGAGTATGCGTTGCTAGATTTACCAACAAAGAATCTGTTGGAGTTCCAACAGTTTCTGATGTGAATGAAAGATCAGATCTAGGTAAGGGTTGATGAATGACTATTAGATTTAGTAACTTGGAGGTCATGGTGACCTTGGGGAAAGCCATTTGGCAAAGTTGATGTTAGGTATAGGAAGGAGAAGCCTAATAGGAGTGAGCAGGATAAGGGAAATGGAATGATGAATATAGACAGAATTGGAATTTTGACTTTAAAAAGTAAGGAGAAATCAGCAGCTGGCTGCAACTAAAGCAGTAGTTAGAGAAGTATTGCCTTTTTTCCCTAAATTATAGAAGCAACTTGGTCATATTGAAATGGTAAACAGAAGCAGTCATTGAAAATATTTTTATATAACATAACAAAAAGTACACAAAAATATATAGTATGAAACAAGTCAGGATGAAGAAAGGGCCCAGAATCAAGGAATGTCAAGGCTGTATTATTTTTCTCTTATGTAGTTAGTGCTGAAAGGACTTACACTCTTTTCCACCACTTGCAAACCCAGAGGATATCACTTCAGTCTAGCCTACTAGAAAAGTCAAGGGGATTTATGAGTGAGGGTCCATGATGGTTTTTTCCGGGTCTGCCATGGAAGCTGGAGATACCATCTTTATTAGCATTGGTTTTCCTCTCTTCTCCGAAGAAACAAAATCAGATTTTGTCCCAAAGGTATTGCTCCAGGAATCTTCCACATGTATAAAAGATCACATCCTCCAATATTTTGATGCCTTTTATTTGCAGATAATGTTTCTTGGAGGCATGAAATAAGTGGCTCTGTCTTCATTTCCCAAATTATCTACTACTTCAAAGAGTATTCTTGGAGTCATCATCTAGAAGAAATTTTTCGAAAGGTAGGGGTCTTCCTTTATTTTCAGTGTTATGCCCCAGAAAATTTTGGAGAACCATTTGTGAATTTTTATAGGAAATCCCAAAGCTCTTAATTCATCTTGACAATCCTTCCTGTATTCCAAGTTTATTCAAAGATGGGGTCTTCCAAAATGCTACATAGAACCAGTGTGGGTTTTCCCAATAACCTGACTTTGATAGATTTGCTCACCCAGGGAATTCTTTTTAGAGTAAGAATTCATTTGTGTATGTGCTATATCTAAGGAAAAGCTAAAAATACCTTCTGTTTACATTACCTAGCTACAGCCTTAATACACACCATGACTTTTCTCACTCCTGAAAGAGTCAGGTTTTCCTTTTAGAACATCTCTAAAGGCTTTCTTTACTACTTTAGGTTCAACGTTCATTTGAGACACCAAATGTAGTGACCCAGTTGCCCACCATTGAAAGACTATCTATGACACGATATTTCTATCTCTTTCCTGGGAATTAAAACTCATAAAAAGCAACTCAGGTAAATATATTCTAGAAGTGGATTTGGGTGCTCCCTGTTCATCTATTCAGAAAGTCTGGATAGAATGGAGAATAATGATGGCATGTCAGCTGCCCGCTAGTTACAGAGAAGGCTTGTGTTATTTTCCTTTTCTTAGTGAACCCCAGTGAAACCCTGGTTTTATATTACATCAGTCATAGCATAATGGTTGTGTAAGTAATGGTAGCCCAATAGCGGTCAGCTAGAAAATCCTTTATGTCTAATTTCTCTCAAGGAACTACTCAGCGAGTGGGGAATATTGGATAATGATGTACGCGGAAAGAAAAGTCATTGGAAATGTGATGTATATCCAGTGTTTGTCTCTCTTCACCCAAAAGTCGCTTTTACTGAGCCATGTTCTCCTCTGTTTGTGATGAGGTTTTCCTGTACCATATGTTAGACTAGCTGCTAAATCTATGCTGAGGCAATGAGGCCCTAGTACAGATCTTCCCATTTGGGGATGACAGGTTCATAGCCCTTTTGTGAAGGTATTTCTCACAGTAGAGATTAGTTATATTTACATCTTACCTCTAATAGCCAAATTACTCATGTTCTTTTCTTCTACTTTCTCTAGGAAAATGAAGGCATTATGGTATCTATGAATCTGCTGTATGAAAAGGTCAATTTTTGATTAAGAATATTTTTGTATCAAACTGCTCGCTCTCCACCTTTTGCAAATGCCAGGCTAAAATCAATCTCATATTTTTGCTAAATTAATGCTTAATAAATTTTTATTATAAACTTGTGCTTGTTTTCTCATTTTGTCATAAATAAGTCATGCTTATAGGAGAAAAAATTAAGTATTAAAAATCACAAGAAAAAATTAATGAAAAAATAATCATTGTCAACCTTGTTAAAACTATTCACAAAACTCAAGTTATTTTATATAGCCTGCTTATTTTGAATATGCAATTTTGTATTCTTTCATTATATTGTTATAACATTACTACTAGTAATAAAACTGTCCTAAACATAACTTTTAAGTTTATAATATTCATCAGGCATATATAGTACATACTATTTAACTTTCACCTGACTTTTAGATGTTGATTTCAATATTCATTTATTTTATTTTATTTTTTGTTTATTTCAATAATTTTGGGGAACAGGTGGTGTTTGGTTGCATGAGTAAGTTCTTTTGTGGTGATTTATGGTGCACCCATCACCCAAGCAGTGTACACTGTACCTAATGTGTAGTATTTTATCCCTCAACCCACTCCCACCGTTTCCCCTAAGTCCCCAAGAGACCATTGTATCATTCTTATGGCTTTGTGTCCTTACAGCTTAGCTCCCACTTATGATTGCGAACATATGATGTTTAGTTTTCCATTCCTGAGTTACTTCACGAAGAATAATGGTGTCCAATTCCGTCCAAGTTGCTGTAAATGTCATTATTTAATTCCTTTTTATGGCTAAGGAGTATTCCATGATGTGTATATATATCACATATTCTTTATTCATTCGTTGATTAATATGCATTTGGGCTGGTACCATATTTTACAATTGCAAATTGTGCTGCTATAAGCATGCATGTGCAAATACCTTTTTTGTATAATATCTTTCTTTTCCTCTGGGTAGATACCAAGGAGTGAGATTACTGGATCAAATGGTAAATCTACTTTTAGTGCTTTAAGGAATCTCCACACTGTTTTCCATAGTGATTGTACTAGTTTACATTTCCACCAGCAGTGTAAAAGTGTTCACTTTCACCACATTTATATCAACATCTATTATTTTTTGATTTTCTGATTATGGCCATTCTTGCAGGAGTAAGATGGTATTGTATTGTGGTTTGATTTGCATTTCCCTGATCATTATAGATGTTGAGCATTTTTTTCCATATGTTTGTTGACCATTTGTATATCTTCTTTTAAGAATTGTTTATTCATACCCTTAGCCTACTTTTTGATAGGATTGTTTGTTTCTTTCTTGCCAATTTGTTTAAGTTCCTCGTAGAGTCTCAATATTAGTCTCAATACAGACTGTGGGTTGTTTTTGCACTCTGCTGATTATTTCTTTCGCCATGCAAAAGCTCTTTAATTTAATGAAGTTCCATATATTTATCTTTGTTGTTGTTGAAGCAAGAAAAAAAATGTTTTGCATTTGCTTGGTCATAAAGTCTCTCCTTAAGCCAATGTCTAGAAGGGTTTTTCTGATGTTATCCTCTAGAATCTTAATGGTTTCAGGTCTTAGATTTAAGTCTTTGATCCATCTTGAGTTGATTTTTGTATAAGGTGAGAGATGAGGAACCAGTTTTATTTTTCTACATGTGGCTTGCCAATTATTCCAGTACCATTTGGTTAATAGGGTGTCCTTTCCCCACTTTGTGTTTTTGTTTGCTTTGTCAAAAATCAGTTGACTGTATTTGGATTTATTTCTGGGTTCTCCACTCTGTTCCTTGGTCTATACACCTGTTCTTATATCAGTGCCATGCTGATTTGGTGACTACAACTTTATAGTATAGTTTAAAGTCAAGTAATGTAATGCCTCCTGATTTGTTCTTTTTGCTTGGTATTGCTTTGGTTACATGGGCTCTTTTTGGTTCCATATGAATTTTAAGGGTTTTTTTTTTCTAGTTATGTGAAGGAAGAGGGTGGTATTTTTATGAGAACTGCATTGAATTTGTAGATTGCTTTTGGCAATATGGTCATTTTTCACAATAATGATTCTATCCATCTATGAGCATGAGTTGTGTTTCCATTTGTTTGTGTTATCTATGATTTCTTTCAGCAGTGCTTTGTAGTTTTCCTTGTAGAGGTCTTTTACTTCCTTGGTTAGGTGTATTCTTAAGTATTTTGTTTTTTTGCAGCTACTGTAAAAGGGGTTGAGTTCTTGATTTGATTCTCAGCTTGGTCAATGTTGGTGTATGGCAGAGCTACTGATTTGTGTACATTAATTTTGTATCCTGAAAGTTTGCCAAATTCATTCACCAGTTCTAAAAGCTGTTTGGATGAGTCTTTAGGGTTTTCTAGGTATAAGATCATGTTATGAGCAAATGTGACAGCTTGACTCCCTTTTTACTGATTTGGATGCACTCTATATTTTTCTCTTGTCTGATTGCTCTGGCTAAGACTTCCAGTACTATGTTAAATAGAAGTAGTGAGAGTGGGCATCCTTGCCTTGTACCAGTTCTCAGAGGGAATGCTGAGAGTTTTAATTATGAAGAGATGCTGGATTTTTTGAAAAGTTTTTTCTGTATCTATTGATATAATCATGTTATTTTAATTTTTAATTCCGTTTATGTGGTGTATCACATTTATTGACTTCTGAATGTTAAGCCATCCGTGCATCCCTAGTATGAAATTCACTTGATCATGTTGGATTACCTTTTTGATATGCTGTTGGATTCAGTTAACTAGTATTTTGTTGAGGATTTTTGCATCTATGTTCATCAGGGATATTGGTTTGTAGTTTTCATTTTAAATTATATCCTTTACTGGTTTGGGTATTAGGGCAATACTGGCTTCATAGAATGATTTAGGGAGGATTCCCTCTTTCTCTATCTTTTGGAATAGTGTCAGTAGGATAGGTACCAATTATTTTTTGAATGTCTGAAAAAATTTAGCTGTGAATTTGAATTTGTCTGGTCCTGGACTTTTTTTTTTTTTTTTTTTTTGGTTGGTAACTTTGTAAATTACCGTTTCAATCTTGGTATTTTCTGTTGGTGTGTTCAGAGTCTCTATTTCTTCCTGATTTAATCTAGGAGGGTTGTGTATTTTCAGGAATTTATCTATCTCCTCTGAGTTTTTTAGTTTGTGCATAGAAAGGTGTTCATAGTAGCCTTGAATGATCTTTTGTATTTCTGTGGTATTGCTTGTAATATCTCACATTTCCTTTCTCATTGAGCTTGCCTGGATCTTCTCTCTTCTTCTCTTGGTAAATCTCGCTAATGATATATCGATTTTATTTATCTTTTCAAAGCAGCAGCTTGTCGTTTCAGTTATGTTTTGTATTGTTTTTATTTCCATTTCATTTAGATCTGCTCTGATTTTTGCTATTTCTCTTGTTCTGCTAGATTTGGCTTTGGTTCTTGTTTCTCTAGCTCCTTCAGGTGTGACCTTAGAATGCCTATTTATGCTCTTTCAGACTTTTTGATGTAGACATTTAATGCTATGAACTTTCCTCTTAGCACCACCTTGACTGTATCCCCAAGGTTTTGATAGGCTGTGTCACTATTATTGCTCAGTTGTAAGAATTTTTTTAATTTCCCTCTCGATTTCATTGTTGACCCAATGATCCTTCAGGAGCAGATTATTTAATTTCCATGTATTTGCATGGTTTTGAGGGTTCCTTTTGGAGTTCATTTCCAATTTTTTTTCTACTGTGGTCTGAGAGAGTACTTGCTATAATTTTGATTTTCTTAAATTTGTTGAGACTTGTTTTGTGGCCTGTCATATGGTCTATCTTGGAGAATGTTCCATGTGCTGATGAATAGAAGTATATTCTGCAGCTGTTGGATAGAAAGTTCTGTAAATATTTGTTAAATCTATTAGTTCTAGGGTATAATTTAAGTCCATTGTCTCTTTGTTGACTTTCTGTCTTGACGACCTGTCTAGTGCTATCAGTGGAGTATTAAAGTCCTCAACTACTATTGTACTGCAGTCTCTCTGATTTCTTAGGTCTAGTAGTAATTATCTTATAAATTTGGGAGCTCCAGTGTTAGGTGCATATATGTATATATTTAGGATTGTGATATTTTCCTGTTGGGCTAGTCCTTTTATCATTATATAATATCCCTCTTTTGCTTTTGCTTTAAAGTTTGTTTTGTCTGATATAACAATAGCTACTCCTGCTTGCTTTTGGTGTCAATTTGCATGGAATATCTTTTTCCATGCCTTTACCTTCAGTTTATGTGATTCCTTATGTGTCAGGTGAGTCTTTTTTAGACACCAGATACATGGTTGGTGAATATTTATTCATTCTGCCATTCTGTATCTTTTAAGTAAAACATTTAGGCCACTTACATTCAGTGTTTATATTGAGATGTGAGGTACTACTCTATTCATTGTGCTATATATTGCCTGAATACATTTCTGTTTTGTTTTGTTTCTCATTGTGTTGTTTTAAAGGTCCTGTGAGATTCATACTTTAAGGAGATTCTATTTTGGTGTGTTTCAAGAATTTGTTTCCATATTTAGAGCTTCTTTTAGCAGTTCTTGTAGTGCCAGCTTGGTAGTGGCAAATTCTCTCAGCATTTGTTTGACTGAAAAAAACTGTAGCTTTCCTTCATTTGTGAAGCTTAGTTTCATTGGATACAAATTCTTGGCTGATAATTGTTTTGCTTAAGGAGGCTAAAGATAGGACTCCATTCCTTCCAGCTTGTTGGGTTTCTGCTGAGAAATCTGCTGTCAATCTGATATATTTTCCTGTATAGGTTACCTGATGCTTTTGCCTCACAACCCTTAAGATTCTTTCCTTTGTCTTGACTTTAGATAACCTGATGACTATGTGCCTAGGCAGTGATCTTTTTGTGATAAATTTCCCATTTGTTCTTTGAGCTTCTTGTATTTTGATGTTTAGATCTCTACCAAGGCCAGGTAAGTTTTCCTCAATTATTCTGTCAAATATATTTTCCGTACTTTTAGATTTCTCTTCTTCCTCAGGAACACCAATTATTCTTAGGTTTGCTCATTTAACATAATCCCAAACTTCTTGAAGGCTTTGTTCATTTTCTTTAATTCTTTTTTCTTTGTCTTTGTTGAATTAATTCAAAAGCCTCGTCTTCAAGCTTTGAAGTTCTTTTATCTGTTGTTCAATTATATTGCTGAGACTTTCCAGCAATAGAATCGCGTTTTGCATTTTGCAATTATCTTAGTGTGCATTTTGCAATTATATAAGTGTGCCCTTAATTTCCTAATATTGTGATTATTTTTTATTTATACTATCTATTTCACTGGAAACTTTTCCATTTATATCCTGTATCTTTTTTATTTTTTTTTCCTTTAAGTTGGATTTCACCTTTCTCTGGTGCCTCCTTGATTGGCTTAATAGTTGACCTTCTGAATTCTTTTTCTGGCAATTCAGAGATTTCACTGGTTTGGGTTCATTGCTGGTGAGCTAGTGTGATCTTTTGGTGGTGTTAAAGAACCTTGTTTTGCCATGTTACCAGAATCGTTTTCTGGTTCGTTCTCATTCTGGTAGACTATGTCAGAGGGAAGATCTGGAACTCAAGGGCTGCTTTTCAGATTCTTTTGTCCCACTGGGTGCTCCCTTGATATGGGGCCCTCCTCTTTCCCCTAGGGATGGGTCTTCCTGAGAGCCAAGCAGCAGGGATTGTTATTTCTCTTCTGGGTCTAGCCGCCCAGCAGAGGTACTAGGCTCTAGGCTGGTAGTGGGGAGTGTCTACAAAGAGTCTGTGATGTGATCCATGTTCAGGTCTCTCAGCGGTGGATACCAGCACCTGCTCTGGTGGAGGTAGCAGTGGATTGAAGTGGACTCTGTGGGAGTCCTTGGTTGTATTTTTGTTAAGGGCACTGGTTTGTGTTGGTTACCCGCCAGCAAGGAGGTGATACTTTCAAGAGCACATCAGCTGTGGTAATATAGGGAGAATCAAGCAGTAGGTGGGAACATAGTGCTCCCAAGGGATTATGTCTTTTGTTTTTTGTTACCAGGGTGGGTAGAGAAAAAACATCAGGTGGGGGCAGGGTTAGGCATGTCTCATCTTAGGGTCTCCTTGGGTGGGGCTTGCTGCAGCTGCTGTGGGGTTGAGGCTGTGGTTCCCAGGCCAATGGAATCATGTGCCTACGGGGATTATGGCTGACTCTGTTGAATCACACGGGTTACCAAGGAAGTGGGGGAAAACCATCAGCCACAGGCCTCACCCAGCTTCCATGAAGCCCACAGCTCAAAATGCTAGTCTCACTCCCACTGTGTCCCCACAACAGCACTGAATTTATTTCCAGGCAGCCGGTGAGCAGGGCTGAGAACTTGTCCCCACTACAAGCCTCCCGGCTGAGAAAGCATGTGGACTCACAGTTCCTCAGCTCTCCCACACAGCCTGCAGTAGCAATCCACCTTCTTCAAAGGGTCTGTGGATTCTCTCAGCTTTCCTGGTATGTTCTTGTGGTAGTTCTTGCAGCAAAGTACATGATGTAGGTCTCCACATGCTGCTCTGTCTGTTAGCTTGAGAATTTCTGGAATAAAAATTCCCTTGTACATGTATCTGTAAGTCTCTGTCTGATAAAATTATTGGAATAAACTCTCATAACTGAAATAACAGAGTCAAAAGCATTAAATTTTAACTTTTCTATGTAAGATATTTTCACAAAATTGTCCAAATGGGCACTCTCTGTGAGCAGAAAGTGACAGGACCCATTTATCTATAGTTTCACCATTGTGAATATATAATTAACCCTGTTGATTTGTCAAGCCAAAAACAAAATCACTTTAAATTTTCATTGTTTCCTTTATAAATTGGTTAAGCATCCTTCCATATGCATATTGGTCACTATAGACAAGTTACATGTTAGCTGGTGTCTCCTATTGCCCACAGGTTCTACACATGTTTGCTTTGCAAACTATCTTCTGGGCTACCTCACCAATTTCAAACCCCACCAAGCTTTTCCTCTTACCTGCTAGGCACATTCTCACTTTAGAATTTGCTACCATTATCATCACTGCCCAAAATAATACCCCTTCTCCTCACCATACTCATATGATGTGCCACTGCATTTATTTAAGCCCTTATTGGAAAAATCTAATAAAAAGCTAGCCGGCCAAGGAAAAGTAGGGTTTGCAGAATTCCAAACCTGAGATCATAGAGCAAAGTATGAAAGGGTGAAATTGAAGTTGATAAATAATTGTATAATGACTGCTGTGTCCTATGTAACTTACCAAAATCATTCTGCTCTTCTTAGTGTTACAGTAGGATTACCACAGAAACAGAATCAGATTGTTTGTACCTGTATCATTCAGAATTTGGTCAGAGAAGCAGAATCCTCTGGAAGCTGTTTCAATGGTCTATGTGAAGCTGATGCTTCTTTGTCTATGACTGGAGCCTGTAGGGTACCTGACAGGGTAAGCAAGAGGTGAGTGAAAATAGACTTGATGGGAAGGAAGCAAGACAAACTAAAACCTGGATGAATCAGCTACAAACCAAAAGACTGGACTAAACTCATTCCAGTCTCTCACTGTTGCTACACTTCCAACTTTGGAGGTGGGTGTGTTCTGCAGAAAGAGCTAATGTTAAACTCATACCTGAATCTAAATAATCATCCGATTGAAGAACTGAGGAAGCTGAAGGAGACAACTGACTGGACCCACAGGAACTGTGGGCCTGGCTGTTTCTCCAGCCAACCACAGAAGAGGCGACAGACCTAAGTTGCAACGTGGCTCGTGTTTTTCACCTGCCTTTCATGTCTAATAAAGTATGGTTGCTGCTTTACTCTCATCTTCCAAATCTCAGGAAAATCTCCTGTGACCTAAGCTAACCTGGAACTATGTACGGACAGGAATTCTGAGAAACTTAGTTTCAACTTAGTTACGTTGATACAATAAAAAACTAAAACATTGGCCTGCATATAGTACACTATAAATATGTATGTATAAATGGTCATATATATTGATCCACTGACTTCTCTTATCACTTCTACATTATCTTCTTAGATGAAATCACGTAATTTCATTGTATTCAATGTCATCTATATGTCGCTATATTCCCAACTTTGTATATGCTCAATAGATTTGTCTTCTAAGTTTCACATCAATATTTAACAAATTGACAACTGGTATATTTTTGGGACATAATTCCTAAACTGGATTTATATTTATCATGTCCTTCTACTCCTCAATTAACTCTTCTTTCATTGTTCCCATACTTCTTAGTGAGTGATACTTATATAGAACCAAAAACCTTGGAGTTATCCTTGATATCTTTTTCTCCTGCAAATCCCACATAAAATCAGTCACCTAGTTCTGCTAATTTTCTCTCAATTTCATCCATTTTTCCACATCCTGTGTGGTAGGCCCAGGCCAAGGCAAAAATCATCTCTCAATTGAACGATGACAAATGTCTCTTAATCCTTTAAAAAATGCAAGCTCTCTTGTTTAGGTCTGGAAAAATATTGGGGAATACAATTTACAAATTTTATGATTATAACAGTAATCAAATTAGATGGATTGGCTAATGGCATTATGTAATGGGATTTTGCTGTACTGTGGAGAATATTCAGTTCTGCTATAGAAGATAAAAAACCAAATAGAATGGATGGAATTCACAAGAAGTGCTAAACATGGACAGTAATATGCTAGAAAATAAGCATATGAGATATAGGCAAAACCCACAAGATCGGTTTATTATATACAATGAAAAAGAAGTAACTTGTGAGACATAGGTAGAATTCAGATGATTTGGTAAAACAGATAGTAACTTAGTAACCTGTATGACAACCAGAGATAGAATAAATAGAAAACGTGATGGAACAAAAATATGCTGCTTAGATGCAAAGGAAGAAAAGACCCACATCTTGAGAATGCCACTTCTTCTTGACTGAGAACTTTATCAAACCTCACACAACAAGGCTCTATTAACACACAACAGGGTTCTATTCTAGTCCTACCCAAGTAGTTTAAATAAGATACCCAGTATGGTTCTATTCTGGTCCTGCCCAAAAAGTGCAAATAAAACCAAAGGCTGTTCAACAAATGAATTGATGCTACTCTTGCATCAAGCACACTTCTCCTGCATCTCTCTGAAAGAGGATGTTTGTGTCCTTGGCTCTGGTTATCTTCTCCTGTGGCCTTTCTTTGTTCAGACATTAACTCTGGCCCTCATCTTTGAACCAGCACCCATGAAGGCTGATATATCAAAAGAGAAGTAAGATTTATGCATATTGTGAACCCTAGGACTCAGGGAGTGTAGTCCTTTCACCCTGCTTGCACCTATCTAAGTGAATTACCTTACCCCATTTCATTCTCCTTTTTTGCTCAGTATTTTAATGAATTTAATAAGCCATGTGGTTTGGTCATTTTAATTTGGTCTGAAAGCCTTTCTGTTCCTTGACCTCTGGGATAGCTCGCCAGTTAGTGCTTCCACTGCATCAAGGTAATTTCCCACATAATGCATTCTCAGCTAATGTAGTGTCTTTTTGTATTGAAGGAAGACTTGGGAAGGAGGCAAATGCTTCTCAGCATCATAATACTATGGTTATTATTTTTCAAGTCAGGTCAAAGTCTAATTGATGGGATAAATTTATATTCCTTAATGAGACTAAGCTATGTCTGCTTTAGAGAAAATGCAATATACTTGGAACTGGTGTGTCTGCCCTTAAGTAATTCAGGAAGAAATCCATCTTTAACCTTTACCGTTGTAGAGAATAAGGAAGATTCCTCAACCCAAGGGAATAGATTCTCCAGGTTTCATCAGCGTTAGCATAGACTGGGCAGAAGAAGAATGTCTAAGGCACCAGACTTTGAATAATTCACAAAGGAAAAGGGACATGAGGACTTTTATGATAGTTTACATTTCTAAAGAAAGGCAAGTAGAAGTGTTGTTATTGAAGGTGGACCTCTGGAAGAAGACATGGATTTTGAAGACCAACTGAAATACTAAAAGTAATTGAAACTTATATTAGATTCTTAAACTAGTGCATATATGAGCACGCATATACACTCCCCCACCCCGCCCGCCACCCACCAACACACACACACAGAGGCATGAGAACAGGAAGTCAAAGTTTTTTCCTTCCTCTCTGTCTTATTTTCGTTTTACTTTCATAGCCCTTGATTCTCAGAACTGCTTAATCCTTTTCTGGAAGTCAGGGTATCTTTGGTGTGACATGACAATTCTCAGCAAAATAACACTCCTATTTTCTGATTATTTCAGAACTAGAAAAGCAAAGTGTTGGCCTTCTGAGATTTGAGAAAAAAGCATATTATTTATTTCTAGTCTCATGCACTCAACCAATCACTCAACTCAACACTTCTGACACTAGATGTATGGGGGTCTTTCCCCACACACCAAATAATTCTCCGACAGACACCAGCTGGGTTTCTTATAATTCAATTTAATTCTGACACTATCTAGATAGATAATGGGATCTGGATAGTGTCTGATATGTTTTGGTTGTGTTCCCATAGAAATCTCATCTTGAACTGTAGTTCCCATAATTTCCACATGTCATGCGAGAAACCTGATGGGAGGTCATTGAATCATGGGGGCTATTTTACCCATGCTATTCTTGTGATAGTAAGTTCTTATGAGCTCTGATGGTTTATAAGGGACTTCTCCCTTCGCTTGGTTCTCATTCTCCCTCCTGCTGCCATGTGAAAAAAGACATGTTTGCTTCCCCTTCTGCCATGATTGTAAGTTGTCTGAGGCCTTCCCAGAGATGCTAAACTGTGAGTCAATTAAACCTCTCTCCTTTGTAAATTACCCAGTCTTGGGTATGTCTTTATTAGCAGAATGAGAATGGACTAATATGGTGCCAGATCCCACAGGTTAAAGGCTTAGTCCCATAAAAATTTCTCCCACTTCAAAGGCCAATTGCAAATAGTAGGTTATCAATACTTCCTATTAACCAGCTATAAATCATGTTTTACATTAGTGGCTCACAGAAGTCAGAGAAACAGTTTACTTAGAATTACTGGCTTATTAATCATGGATATAACCAAGGATGTAGATGAACAGCCAGAGGAAGAGGCACATAGGGTGAGGTCTGGAAGGATAGCTTCTGTCCCTATGGAGTTGAGGTGCACCATCCTCCCAGCACTCAGACGTGTTCACCAACTCAGAAGCTCCTGAACCCCATAGTTCAAAGATGTTGACGGAGGCTTCATCATGTAGCCATGACTGATTGTAAACTCCATTTGTAGCCCTTGTCTTCTCTTTGAGGATGAGAGCTCCAAGCATATAATCACGATTTAGTCTTTCTGGTGACCAGCCCCATCCTAAAACCCACCAAGTCACCTCATTACAATCAAAGATACTTCTATTACCCAGGAAATTCAAAAGGATTTAGGACCTCTGTGCCAGGACCCTACATCAAAGACCAAATATTCGAACAAAAGATTCACCTACCACCTTTATCTACAAAGGTTAGAGCTTTGTCTCATGAACCAGGGCAGAGACTAAACATTAGAACAAAAGATTCTTTTGGCACCCCTACTGCTCAGAAAATTACAATAGTTTTAGGAGCTCTGTGCTAGGGACTGGGGTTAGAGATCAATATGTGTATTTCTTATTATTTCACTGATCTTCTTCCCTGTCTGAAGAAAAGAAGACGTTCCCTGAGCATGAGAAACCAGGAGACCAATTTTCCTAATTTTTATTCATTGGGCAGCAAGTGATATCTTCACAAGATAACAAGTGACAGAAAGGAGAATGTCTGCTAAAGTAATATTAGATATCCCCATCTCTTTTGCATCCTCCTCAATGCTACTCCTGCCTCTGATTCATTCTTGAAACAATAGCCTGAGTGGTCTTACAAAATACAAAGTCTTAAAATACAAAATCCTTAACAAGCCTTTCTGATGCCTCTAACTTCATTTTATATCATTTGTTTTCTCTGAACGACATGCAGGCAAACAATTTCTCACTTAAGAGCCTCAGGGCCTCCAGACATTCACATGTTGTTGTTTTTTTTTTTCTACTGCTTGTAATACTGTAATTTCCTTTCATTGTCCATTGGGCTAACTCACATCCTTCTTCAGTCATCATCTTAAGAGGCACTTCCTCACAGAGGACTTCTCTGATCCTCAGTCTAAACTGGATATCCTATTATTTACTGGCATAAAAATGAGATTTTAAACAATCCTTCAATGTACTTGTCACAAATTATGTATTTACCAATTTTTTGTTTAATATCTACCCTTTTCTAAAACTATAAGCTTTATTAGGGTAAATGATCCCCTTTTTATTCTCATCTGCATAGAACCCACCAAAGTATATAAAATAGAATTGGTGCTCAGAAATACTTATGGAATGGAAGAAATTCTCAAATAAAGTGTATATTCCCAAAAAGTATATGGATTCATCATGTTAAATATACCAGAGATTAGGTTAGGTGGGAAAGAAATCAAATCATTTATAGATAAGAATTTAAATATCTTTTAGGATTCAAGTTTAGCTTCATGGCAAAAGAGTAGATGTCCATGATTAGATGCATTTACTCCATTATGTTTTCAAGAGTGTTAAACATTAATCAGAACTTCCAAATAATCATGTTTCTCTCCCTTCTGTTTAATTGTGAACAAACTAAGAAGTTTACACTCTATTCAAAGAGTTAGAAATAAGCATAGCTCCTTAATTATTAAGTTGGTGTCCTAATAGGATTTTGAATATCTTTTGCCTGAAAGTGAGTCACTCTCCCATGATAGCGCTCTTCCCCCAGCTGCATTCACAGACCCTAATGTGGTAAAATTATTTCATAGCAGAGAAGAACATGAATACGATAGTACCCCCTTATCCATGTTTTGTCTTCTGTGGTTTCATTTACCTGTAGTCAATTACGGTCTGAATATTACAGGATTTTGAGAGGGAGAGAAAGACCATATCTATGTAACATTTTTACAGTATCTTGTTGTATTTTTTATTTTACTATTAGATATTTTTATCAATTTATTATTATACCTAATTAATAAATTAAACTTTATCATAGCATATGTACAGGAACAAGCACCATATATTTAATGTTCAGTACTATCACAGATTTCAGGCATGCACTGACAATCATGGAACATGTCTCCCAAGAAAGATAAGAGGGGAAAACTGTATTTTCTAAGCATATACCCCTCCAAAAAGATGAAGAAGAGGCCAAACTGATTATATGCAACATATTGTTATTTCACAGATTGGATAATTTACTTTCTTTCCCATTATGAGGAGTGAAAAGAAGGAGAGGAAAAAGTGCAGAAGGCCTCCTCCTAGAGTTGGCTTTTCCTGGGTAGTAGGACTGATGCTTTCTTTGTAAGCCAAGGTACAAATTCAGGAAGAAGGAGATCATGGTTTTGCCAGCTTTCTTCTCTTTTCCTAGATATTTTCTCCTCCTCAGTTTACAGTTTAAACACTTCTTCGTATGAAAGAAGTGACACAGAAAAGTCTATGTCACTATATAATGGTATATAAGACTGAGAGATCCATGCAAAAGCTGTTATAGCCATATATATCTTAGACAAGAAAGGGATTGAAAGTGAAGGGGGAGCCAGAAAATACAGGTCATAGAAAAGTCTATGTCACTTCACCTAAATCCACAAATTGCTACCCACTGCCATTTAAAAAGAAAATAAATGAGAAAAAAGTAACTTTTAAAATCGAAAGGATTGTAAATTATATGAAGAAGAAAAAAATGCATAACACTCTATACACAGAGTTAAGAAAAGTAAAATAATGACATTCAAACATTTTATACTATTTTATAATATTAAAGGAAAACATAAAGAAGCAAAAAAAACCAATACAAGCAGCTTCGTTATGTTTAAGAAAGTGTGTGTGTGTGTATGTGTGTGTGTGTGTGTGTGTGTGTGTGTAGGTACAGCAAGGTTTCTGATTTAGTAAATGCTAAGGAAAGCAAATTAGTCTTTCATTCTTTTTTAAAGCAATACCATCACAAAATTCTTGTTTTTCATCCCGGTTATCGACGGTTTGAAAGTAGCTATGTTTGGTGTTTGGACCTGGACCATTCTCCAGCTCTTTTTGTTTGTATTATCCGCGCCCACCTGAAGGGGAAGCACAGGTCAGAGGATAGACCCTGCTCTCAGGCCACACCCACTCCCAGCTTCTCCCTTACCTATGGCCTCGCGTGACAATGATGCCATTCTCAGTAGAGAAGGCGTCTAAGGGCAACCCTTGGATGTTTCAGTTCCAGCCTTTGGTAGGATTGGACAGGAAGTTATCAACGGCAAAGCCAGGGGAGCAAGGAACCTGAGGCTCCCAGATTTTGAAAGTATGTGGTTAGATAGTCAGAAAGAAGTCCAGCTGAGGGAGCAAGTTGTCGCAGGAAAAAGAAAAGTGCACTGACTGGTTAATAAGCTAAAATTAAACTGAAAGATTCGGTGTGTATTAGGCATTTTTTGTGTTGCTATAAAGAAATATCTGAGGCTGGGTAATTTGTAAAGAAAAGAGGTTGAGTTGGCTCACACTTCTGCAGGGCGTACAGGCACCATAGTGCTGGCATCTTCTTCTGATGAGGGTTTCAGGAAGCTTAAAATCATGGTGGAAGGTGAAGCAGGAACAGGCATGTCACATGGCAAAGGTAGGAGTAAACCAGTGAGGGGCAAGGTGCCATACACTTAAACTACCAGATTCTCATGAGAACTCAGAGCAATAACTCACTTATTACCCAGGAATGATGCTAAACTGTTCCTACAGGATCTGCCCCCATGATGCAATTACCTCCTACCAGGCCCTGCCTTCAACACTGGGAATCAGATTTTAACATGAAATTTGGAGGGGACACACACCTAGCCATATCAAGGGGTGGGGGTGTGTGTGTGTGTGTGTGTGTGTGTGTGTATAAAATGGTATATAAGATTGAGAGATCCATGCAAAAGCTGGTATAGCCATATGTATCTTAGATAAGAAAGGGATTGAAAGTGAAGGGGGAGCCAGAAAATAGAGGCCATATGGGAACTAAACTTTTCAACTTCTGAAGGTTGCTAATTTTCTGTCCAGGGAAATGTCCTAAAATGGGTCAACTGATAAACTTTTATTAGTTAAACTAGGTTCTAATACAACAACAACAACAAAGTTTTCACGTGTTGACCAAAGTATCAGGTGTTAATGCTGAATTACACACTGTATCAAGAGCAACAAAGACAAGTTATGGGGAAGGAGCTTTGCACATTGACACAGACTGAGGAGGAGATCTTGGTGTCCCAGTGTTCTTTCTAATCCTAGATTACAGCAAGGAAGTATGACCAGAGCATCCTGCACTTCCACACATGACCCAGTCCCACTTTTGGGTGTGTGTGTGCTTGCATGTGCGTGTGCACTTGTATTAAAATTTACATAACGTAGAATTCACTCTTTATCCATGTTAAAGTGCACAAGTCAGGGACTTTTAGTTTATTTACAATGTTGGACATATCACTATCTGATTTCAGAATATTTTCATCACATGAAAAGAAAATGCCTCGCCCCTTAAGCATTCACAGCCTATTTGTTCCTTCCTTATAGCCTTTGGCCACTAATTTTCTTTTGGTCTCTATGGATTTTTGTATTCTAGACATTTTATGTAAATGGCATCCTATAATACATGGCCTTTTTTTGTCTGCCTATTTTCACTTACCATAAGATTTCTAAGGTTCATCCATTTTGTAGCATATATAAGTACTTCATTTCTTTTAATGACCAAATAATATTCCACTGTATGCACATACCATAATTTATCTGTTGATCAATCACTCTGCCTTTGTGACTAATTCTACTATGAACATTCATGTGCAAAGGTTTATTTCATTTGAAGTTATGTTTTTATATTGAACGTACATATTCAATTCTCTTAGGAAATACCTAGAAGTAAATTCTGAGTTATATGGTAATTCTCTGTTTAACTTTTTGATTAGTCCGTTGTTTACACCAACTATTATCATTTGCCCCCGGCAGTAGCAACTATTAAATTTGTCTTTAAATGTTTTTGTCATTAAGTAGCCTCCTCAGACCTGAGAGAGTTCTGACTTAGGCAAAATAAAGACAAGCCCTTTGAGTCAGGCTTTCAAGGAGCCAACACACGGGGTTAAAATAAACAACCACAACTCTTTGAAAATAAGGCCCACCCTGGACAGTCTCATGCTAATTACTCATACCAGGAATAAAAATTGGCATTTTCAAGACTGTCACCAAAGAAGTAACTGAGGTAAGTTAAAATGCTACAAACATCACTTACTGAGATTCAGCTGTCTTTTCCTTAAGCATTCTAAAATAGTTTATTCCTACAGTTTTTGTCAGTTTGTTTATTAATTATTGGGGAGACAGATTTTGGAGTTCTCTACTTTGATATTTTTACTGACATTGAATTGCTGTATACATTTTTGTAACTTCCTTTGAGTCTATACTTGCTTTAAAATAAAAAGTTAAAAATCCCCAAGTCTTCCATATATATGAAAAATATTGAATAAACAATGGGTAATGGGAAATAAAATAATTTTAGTTATGACTCAATATGTCCCACTAGGCTCACTGAGAGAAGTCTTTGCCCCAACCCAAAAGGATTGATTATAAATCTTTTCTATCCTTTCTCTCCCCTAAACTACACTCCTTACATACACCCTGAAACACAACATTATAATTTCCATTTCTAATAAACTTCAAACCAAAATCACAATGAAAAAAAGTAAATACTACAAATTAAGAAATAAGAAAAAACTACTATTTTGAAATTATTTGCTTTTGGATCCTTCCAACAATCAAAACAATAAACTAAAAGTGTTTCGTCCCTTTTCTCAAAACATTTCATATGGTCTGGTAGCATAAATACATTAATTATGTTAATTATTATTAATTTAATATGGATTTATTCTACTTTTTCCTTAATATCATGAGACATGAAGTATCAGTTATTATTTTTAAAGTAGGTGAGCATGGCTTTAATTCAAGTGCAAAAATTATAGTTTTTCATCTCTGCAGATGGTAATAAAAAAGTAGGGCACACATTTTTAAAGGTAAAAATAGATAAGACAATTTGAACACAGCAATTAACTCAGCAGCTTATCAGTATGTTTTTATTTTATTTCCTTTTAAGACAGCGTTGTTTTCTATATTTACATGAGAAATATTTAAATTGTAGTTTGTTTAAAGAGGCATTTATTTCAAGTGTGTAGTAAGTGCTGATTCTGCAATTATTGCTAATTAGAGAATTTCCAAATTGCCTGAAGTGTTGAGAGCCTCATCATTTTGTCATTATTCCTTTCTCCTTTTACTTCAAATTTGTGAAATGAAAAATATACTAAACTAAAATTAAACTTTCAAATACATAATACTATTGCTAAACTTTGTCTTTTAGCCACAATATATTACCACATTATAAAATTTCTATGTTTATAGTAGAGTTGGTACAAACTCAATAGTGACAGCTTTTATCTCAGTGACTCATCTATGCTAGTTCATTGGAAACATGTAAAGGTTATTTGTGCTACTAAATTTTGCTGTCCCCCAAACAAACAAACAAACAAACAAACAGTTTTCACTTCAAATATGAATGTAAAATATATGTTTGAAAATTAAATCACGATCTATATTTTAGCAGGGAGAAGATATTTACTTTAGCTAGGACTTTCATTTTAATTTTCACAGATTGTTAATTAAAATAACAGTGAAAGGTAAATGATAATAATTATTATTATCCTTTCTGTAACTTCTTGGAGAATCACGTAAGAAAAAATGGTAGTAATGAGGGTCAACTTATGGATAAAGTCACATGGTAAAGTGCTTTCCTTAAAATTTCTAAAAATAGGAAAAATAAGTCAAAATGGTTGAATCAAGGGTGGAGAATTAATAAAGATTACTGCATTCTCCCTTAGAGGATCTCTGAGATTTTGTCCTTATCACAAGTTGGGCCAGCTCAGCTTACATAAAATATATGATATGGCTACTTCATATTCAAGACCAATCAAATTCTCATATTAGTAAATATCTTTATTTAATTCCCAATATTTTAGTAAATGTGGTAATAATTAGATAGGTCATTTTAATATTAATTCTATTTACTCAGAGAACTGTATGAGATATTGAGGGTTAGGGAAAAGAATAAGAAATGACATGTCTCATCACATACCCTGAAATTTAATGGATTTGTTTATGAAACTACATGAAATTTAAGGCAAACATAAAATGTTATAAGTGAAGGCTGTATGTTAACACCATAGGGCAGAGTTTTTTATTTGTTTGTTTAGTTTTTAAAAAATACTTTGTTTCCGTCTATGTGTTCAGTACCTGGCATTTAGCAGACACTCAATATATGTTTGTTTAATCAGTGAGGTTTCATGTTGGAAACAGTTAATTGTATCCATATTGATTCTTAAAAGACTGGTAAAATTTTTATTTTCCACATGTTTTATAAAATTCAATTATACTCTCAAATAAAATGTGAAGCCTGGTCAATAATACAGAAAAAGGAGCCATGCTCTTGCAAACATCGCATAAGGACAAGACACTAAACATTAGTAAGGATGTACTATGTGACTTTCAATGAGAATTGTAGAAAGCAGCAGAAGTTTTTGAATATTGCATGCCATTCCTCCACTTTTCCCACATTTTCTATTTAATTAGAGCCAGCTGGACTTTGTATAACTGTTGTGTAACTATTTTGTATAACCACAGATTCTTCTCTTCTGGTATCTCTTGACTACGGTCAGCATTTCTTTCGCTTTAAAATTCTAAGACTCCTGCCCATTCAATAGCTTGTTGCATTTTACAGCCTTCATTTTCTAATGTCTCACACATTTCTACAACTACTGTTGTATGACTTCTCTCATAATACTTAATGGGAAATGCTCTTGACAGGAACACCAATTATTCACGAGCCAAAGTAAAATATGTGTTTATTTAATTTGTTTCAAGCAAATATCACTGCAGATGTTTCCCTCCTATAATCTCTGGATTCTGAGGCACTTTATTCATAGATCCCTCAAAAGCAGGCTCTTCTCTTGCAACTCACTTTACATTTGGCTTTCTCAGTTCCTCATTTCTAGCCTCACTTGCAATGCTTTACATGCTTTACCTGGAATATCTTATTTATTTCTAAGGATTCAGTGCTCATGTATATGACTATGACTCCAAAATCTGTATTTCCTGAGGTCTATAACTGTAAATCCAACCCCTCATTCAATGCCACCAGTGGATGTATTACAAAAACAACAGGTTCAAATGTGATGTCAACCTGTTCCTGTGTAGCTAATTTGTCATGAATATTGATTTCTCCTCATAGTGAATGGTACCAGCCTCCAACTCATTGTCAAAGCCAGAAACAGGGAGTTCTCCTTGACTTCTGCCTTATTTGGTATATCCACATCAAGTCAACCTGTAAATCCTATATCTCTAAAAACTCCATGATTTTCATTTTCCTTTAAAATTTTTTCTAGCTCGGCCGGGCGCGGTGGCTCAAGCCTGTAATCCCAGCACTTTGGGAGGCCGAGACGGGTGGATCACGAGGTCAGGAGATCAAGACCATCCTGGCGAACATGGTGAAACCCCGTCTCTACTAAAAAATACAAAAAACTAGCCGGGCAAGATGGCGGGCGCCTGTAGTCCCAGCTACTCGGGAGGCTGAGGCAGGAGAATGGCGTGAACCCGGGAGGTGGAGCTTGCAGTGAGCTGAGATCCGGCCACTGCACTCCAGCCTGGGCGGCAGAGCGAGACTCCGTCTCAAAAAAAAAAAATTTTTTCTAGCTCTATTGGGTATAATCGACAAAAAATTGTATCTATTTAATGTGTACAATAGAATGGTTTGATACAAGTATACGTTATGAAATGATGAGCAGAATCAAACTGATTAATATATCCACCATCTCAGATCCTTACCATTGAGTGTGTGTGGGGATGGGGAGAACATTTAAGATCCACTCCTTTAGCAAATTTTGAACATATAATACTGTATTAACTATATCCATCATGTTATAGATTAGATCTCTAGGATTTACTCATCCTGCATAACTGACACTTTGTACCCTTTGACCGACATCACTTTATTTTCCCACATTCCAGACCATGAAGACCACCATTCTACTCTGCTTCTGTAAGTCTGACTTTTTTAGTTCCACATACAAGTGAGATCATGCAGTATCTGTTTTTTGCACCTGGCCTACTTCACCTAACAAAAATGTTCTCCAGGTGCATCCATGCTGTCACAAATGACAAGATTTCCTTGTGTTTAAGATTTCTTTGTGTTTAAGCATGTAAAGCATGTTATTCTGTTGTGATATATATATGTACACATACACATACACACACACACAGCCTATATACAAAGGTTCACTTAACTGGCCAACAAAAGGCACTTTTGGCACTCAATGTACATTGGCCCAGGTTTCTGTATACATACATACACACATACACACATGTATATATCTTAGTCATTCTAACAGTTGCAAAGTAATATCTCATTGTGACTTTAATTTGCATTTCCCTAATTATAAGGCTGAATATTTTTTCATACACCTGGTGTCCATTTGTATGTCTTCTTTTGAAAAATGTCTATTCTGGTCCTTTGCCCATTTTTTAATCAGTGTATTTGCTTTCTTGCTATTGATATTTTTAAGTCACTTATACATTTTTGATAGTAAACCCTCATCAAACAGATGGTTTGCAAATATTTTCTGCAGTTCCATTTATTGTGTTTTTACTCTGTTGTTTCCTTTATTGCGCAGAAGATTTTTGGTTTGATATAATCCCATTTGTCCATTTTCACTTTTGCTGCCTATGCTTTGAGGTCGTATCCAAAAAACCATTTCCCAGATCAATGTCATGAAGCTTTTTCCCGAAGGTTTCTTCTAGAATTTTTACAGTTTCAGGCCTTTCATTCATTTTGCAATGATTTTTTAAATAGTGTGTGATAAAGATCCAATTTCATTATTCTTCTATGTGAATATACAGTTTTTCCAGCATGATTTATTGAAGAGACTATCCTTTCCTCACTGTGTGTTCTTGGTACCTTTGCCAAAGATGAATTAACCATAAATGTGTGGATTTATTTCTAGGCTTTCTGTCTTGTTCCATTAGTGTATATTCCCATATGTATGGCAGTACCACACTGCTTCAATTACTTTAGCTTTGTAGTATATTTAAAAAGTAAGCAGTTGGATGTCTCCAGCTTTGTTTTTCTTGCCATTCTTACAACTTTGGTTATTTAATTCTTTGTGGTTCCATGTGACTTTCAGGATTTTTTTTTTTCCAGTGAAAAATGCCCTTGAAATTTTAATAGAGATTACATTTCTGGGTAGTATGAACAGTTTAACAATATTGATTCCTCTGATCTATGAACAGAGGATATCTTTGCATTTATTTGTGTCTTCTTAAATCTTCATCAATATCAGAATTTTCAGTATACAGGTATGTCATTCATTTTATTAAATTTATTGCTATGTATTTTATTCTTTTTGAATGGTATTTTCAATGACTTGTTTTGTAATTTCTTTTTTGGATAGTTTGTTTTTAGTATATAGGAATGCAATTGATTTTTACATGTTGATTTGTATCCTGTGAATTCATTGAATTCATTTATTAGTTCTAACTGTTTTGGGGAAGTATTTAGGATTTTCTTAGTATAAAATCATGTTATCTGCAAACAAAAAATTTACTCCATCCTTTCCAATTTGGATGCCTTTTATTTCCTTGTCTTACCTAATTCCTCTAACTAGGACTTCCAGAACAATGTTGAATTAAAGTTGCAAATTTGGAAATACTTGTTTTTTGATCTTAGAAAAAAAGCTTTCAACTTTCAATGTTGAGTATGATATTAGCTGTGGGCTTGTTGTGTTGCAGTACATTTCTCCTGTACCTAATGTGTTGATAATTTTTAACAGAAAGGATATTGCTTTTTATCAAATACTTTCTCTGCATATATTGAGATGATCATATGATTTTCATCCTTCATTCTATTAATGTAGTTATCACATTTATTAATTTGTATATATTGAATCATCCATGAATGCCAGGAATCAATCCCACTTGATGACAGTATATCAGCCTTTTAATAGTTTGTTGAATTCAGTTTGCTGGTATGCTGTTAAAAGTTTTCTATCTATGTTCATGACAGATATTGGCCTGTAAGTATCTTTTTAAATTATTTATCTGTCTGGCTTCAGTATTAGGGTAACAATAGCCTCGTGAAATGAGCTTGAAAGTCTTCTTTCCTTTCCTTTTTTATTTTTTTTGGAGGACTTTGAAAAAAGATTGATATTAATTCTTCATTAAATGTCTAGTAGAATTCATCAGTGAAGCTATCAGGCCCCAGGGAGGAAAAAAAAGAAAAACCTCAACTTCTTTGTCAGGCAAGGCAAGGAAAAGGAGGCAGGAAGGGAAGGTCACTCACTCAGCTGTGCTGCTTCATCTGGGATTTAACTGCTTCCTGTTCCTACTTTCAGGACTAATACCTGTCTCTCCTGGCAAGGCTTATTATCCATTTCTGATTTTATTTCTTTGTGTCTTCTCTATTTTTTTCTTAGTCTAACTAAAGGTTTTTAAATTTTACTCATCTTTTCAACAAACTAGCTCTTAGCTTTCTTCACTTTTCTGTTATTGTTCTAGTCTCTATTTAACTTATTTCTACTCTAATCTATCTTATTTGTTTCCTTCTGCTAACTTGGGCTTAGTTTGTTTTTCTTTTTTGATCCATTAATTGTTCAAGAATGTTCAATTCATTTCTACTTATTTGTAAATTTTCCTATTTCCCATTTTCATTGCCAACATTTCCATTAAAGCTAATATTATTTATCTCAAGAATATTCTCATATATTTTTACTGGACATCCTATGTCTATAGGTTTTTCTGTTCTTATACTCTAATCTTTTTCCACTCTCCTTAGGGTAAAATATTTACTTCCAGATTTGATTCTAAAGTCTGTCATAGTCAAGCTATGACTTGCCCAGTCTCTAGCCATGCTCTATCTTTTTCTCTATGATCTTGTCACATTCAATCCTCTTCATCTCTTCGTTGTTCTTTCTTTTTCGTGTGCATTCAACACACATCTGTGTGGCACGGCCATTTGATGTGCTTCTCTGCTACCTTTTAGTTTGGATAACTTCTTACTACCATTTTGTTCTTAATGTCAACTTATTATTTCCTGGTAAAAACCTTCTCTGAAACTCCAAATTAACCTATAGGGCATTTGGGTATCAGCACCTGCCTTTCCCATATTATAGCATTTATCAGCCTCTATTTTAATAGTTGCCTAATGGTATATCTGTTGTTATACTAAAACACAAGGAAGACAATGTCCATTCCTGGTTTCATTACTAGTATAATGTCTAGAACAGAATATAGTTTCAATAAACATTTGTTGAACAGATGGATACCTTACTGACAAATGGATGAATAAATAAATGTTTTCTTTTCATTAATTTGTACAGAATTATCTAAAATACACATATAAGTATACATGTGAGATTAGTGTAATAAGTATTATACTGATTTATGTATTAAAATGAAATAGAAAAACCTTATATGTCTGAAGTATTCTTCTATGTGCTGCAGAGAAAAAAAGAGGTAATTTATCTCTTCCTAGAATATAAATATTGATTACTATATGCTGATCAATAACATGCTTATGAAACAGTACATTTTTCAAGACTGAGCCAGGAAAAAATGGAATTCCTAAACAGACCAATAAGAAACTCCAAAACTCAATCAGTAATAAATAGCTTAGCATCCAAAAAAAGCACAGAACCAGAAAAATTCAGAGATAAATTCTATCAGATGTACAAAGAAGAACTGGTACCATTCCTGCTGAAACTATTCCAAAAAACTGAGGAGGAAGATTTCCTCCCTAATTCATTTTATGAGGCCAAAACTTAATCCTGATACCAAAACTTGGCTAAGACACACACACAAAAAAGAAAACTTCAGGCCTATTTCCTTGATGAACATCAATGCAAAAATCCTCAAAATAATACTGGCAAACTGAATTCAGCAGCATATTAAAAAGCTTATCCACCACAATCAAGTAGGCTTTATCCATGGGATGAAAGTTTGGTTCAATATACGTCAATCAATAAATGTGATTCATCGCATAAACAGAACTAAAGACAAAAACCACATGTTACTCAGTAAGTGCAGAAAAGACTTTCAATACAACTCAACACCCATTCATGTTAAAAATTCTCAAAAACTGAGTATTAAAGGAACATACCACAAAGTAATAAGAGTAATCTATGACCAAAGCACAGCCAACATCATACTGAAAGGGAAACAGCTGGAAGCATTCCCCTTAAAAACTAGCGCAAGACAAGGATGCCCTCTCTCAACACTCCTATTCAACATAGTATGGGAAGTCCTAGCCAAAGAAATCAGGCAAGAGAAAGAAATAAAGGGCATCCAAATAAGAAGAGAGGAAGTCAAAGTATCCTTGTTTAAAGACCACATGATTCTCTACCTAGAAAACCGCATAGTCTTGGCCCAAAATTTTTTCAGCTGATAAACAATCCACAGTTTCAGGATACAAAATCAATGTACAAAAATCACTAGCATTCCTATACACCAACAACAGCCAAGCCAAGAACAAAATCAAGAAGGCAATCCATTTCACAATTTCCACAGAAAGAATAAAATACTGAGGAACACAGCTAACCAGGGAGGTGAAAGATATCTACAATGAGAATTACAGAACACTGCTGAAAGAAATGAGAGAAGACACAAACAAATGGAAAAACACTCCATGCACACGGATAAGAAGAATCACTATCATGAAAATGCCCATATTGCCCAAAGCATTCTATAGATTCAATGCTGCTACTTTCAAACTACCAACGACATTCTTCACAAAACAAAAAACAAACAAACAAACAAACAATTGTAAAATAGTTTGGAACCAAAAAAGAGCGTGAATAGTCATGACTATCCTAAGCAAAAAGAACAAAACTGGAGGCATCATGTCACCTGACTTCAAACTATACTACAAGGCTACAATAACCAAAGCAGCATGGCAGTGGTACTAGAACAGGGACATGGATAAATGGAACAGAATATAGACAGCTGATATATAAGACCATATATCTATGACCATCTAATCTTTGACAAAGCTGACAAAAACAAGGAATGGGGGAAAAGACTCCTTATTCAATAAATGGTGCTGGGATAACTGGTTAGCCATATGCAGAAAATGTTCATTGCAGCACTATTCACAATAGCAAAGACATGGAATCAACTTAAATGCCCATCAATGGTAGGCTGAATATGTGGTATACAAACACCATGAAATACTATGCAGCCATAACAAATAATGAGATCATGTCCTTTGCAGGTACACGGATGGAGTTGGTTGCCATTATCCTTAGCAAACTAATGCAAGAACAGAAAACCAAATAAAACATGTTCTCATGTATAAGTAGGACTCAAATGATGAGAACACATGGATACACAGAGGGGAACAGACACTGGGTTCTATTGTAGTGTGGAGCGTGGGAGGAGAGAGAGACTCAGGAAAGATAACTAATGGGTGCTGGGCTTAATACCTGGGTGAAGAAATAGTCTGTACAACAAACCCCCATGACATGAGGTCACCTATTTCATGGGAGTTTCCATGATTGGTAACTCCTTTCTGTTAACCACTGAATAATATTCTATTGTTGGAACATGCTAAGGCATGTTATCCATTCCCTTGATAAAGCACATTTTGGTTGCTTCCAGGTTTTGGCAGTTATGTTGCCAAATATCTGTCAATGTCAGTTTGCAGGTTTTTGCATGTATATAAATTTCCTACTCTTTTGTGTAAATGCAAAGGAGCACACTTGCTGTACTGTATGGTAGAAATATATTTAGTTTTGTAAGAAAGTGTTTTGTCTTCCAAAGTAACCATACAATTTTGCATTCCCACCATCAGTGAATGAAGGTTGCTATTTCTCCACATCCTTGCCAGCATCTGACACTGTTTGTGTTTTGAATTTAGACAATTATTATAGGTATGTAGTGGTATCTCATTATTTTAATTTACAATCTCCTAATGATATATGATGTTGAAAAGATAGAAGCATCTTTTCATATGTTTATTTTTCATCTGTGTGTCTTTTTGGTGAAGTGTTTGTTTATGTCTTCAGCCCATTTTTTTTTAATCAGGTTGTTTGTTTTTACATTGAGGAGATGTAAGAATTCTTTGTATACTTTGGATAGCCACCCTTTGCCAGTCATGTTTCTTGCAATTATTTTCTCTCAGTCTATTGCTTTTCTTCTCATTCTTTTGACAGTGTGTTTCAAAGACTAGAAGTTTTAATTTTAATAAAGTTCAATTTTTCAATTATTTCTTTCATGTATCCTGCCTTTAGTGTTGAATCTAAAAAGTTATCAGCATATTCATCATTTAAATTTTCTCCATGTTATCTCCTAGGAGCTTTACATTTACATTTTATATTAGGTATGAGATCCTTTTTGAGTTAATTTTTTTGGGAAGTGTGTAAGGTCTGTATCTAGATTTATTTCTTTTTCTGCATGTGCATATCCAGTTGTTTCAACACCATTTGTTGAAAGGCCCATCTCCTCTCCATTACATTGCCTTTGATCCTTGTCAAAAATAAGCTGATTATATTTGTGCAGATCTATTTCTAAACTCTCTAATATTTTCCACTGATCTTTCTGTCAGTTATTTTGCCAATGTTACACTGTTTAATTACTGTAGGTTTCTAATAAGCCTTTAAGTCAGCCTTAATGTCAGTCCTCCAAATTTGTTCTCCTCCTTCAGTATTGCACTGCTGTTCTGGTACTTTTGCTTGTATATTAACTTTAGAATCAGCTTATTGATATCCACAAAATAACTTGCTGGAATTTTTATTTGGACTGTTTTGAATCTAAAATTCAAATTGGAAAAAAGTGACATATTGAAAACATTGAGCTTTTCTATCCAAAGACATGAAATGCCTCTTCATTTATTTCATTTTTCTTTAGTTTTTAAAATCAGAGTTCTGTAAATTTTCTCACATAGACTTTGCACATTTTTTTAGATTTATATTTAAGTATTTCATTTTGAGGAAGCAGGTATTTAGAACAGTAATGTGTTTTTAATTTCAAATTCCTTTTGTTTATTATTGTTATATAGGAAAGCAGTTGACTAATTTTATTGTGGTAATAAAACAGACAACATTACACTGTTAAATGTATTATCTTAATATTTTTAGTATATAGTTCAATAGTGTTTATTATTACATGGTTGCATAGCAAATTGCTACAACTTTTTCATCTTACAAAACTGAAACTCTGTACCCACTAAATACTAATTCCTCTTACACCCTCCATCACCCACTTCCCACTCATAACAAAAACCTTTCCACTCTCTGCCTCTATGATCTTTATTACTTTCAATACTTCATATGAATAGAATTATACAGTACTTGACTTTTTGTGACTGGCTTATTTCACTTAGCAAAACGTTCTGGAGGTTCATCCATGTTGTAGTATGTGACAGAATTTTTTTCTTTTTTAGGTCTGAATAGCATAACTTTGTATGTATATATCATGTTTCTTCATCTATTCCTCTGTCTGTGAACATTTGGGTTACTTCCACCTCTTGACCATTGTGAATAATGCTGAGAGGAACATGAGTGTGCAAATATTTCTGTGAGATCCTACTTTAAATTCTTTTGGATATATGACTAGAAGTGGGATTTCTATATCACCTGCTAATTCTATTTTCTAATGTTTTGAGGAAACTTCATACTCTTTTCTATAGTACTTGAATTAATTCAAATACCCACCAACAGTGCACAAGTGTTTCAATTTCCCCACGTTTTAACACTTGTAATTTTTCTGTAATTTTTATATTGACAATTTATTTCTGAAATGGGTTATTTTCTTAATTTATTTTGCTGATTGGTCTTTGTTAGTGTATGGGAACACTACTGGTATTTTGTCTGTTAATTTTGCATCCTGAAACATTGCTGAAATTGTTTGTTGTAACAGTTTTTTGTGGATTTTTTAAAGGTTTTTCTACATACTAAATTATGTCATCTGCACACAGATATAATTTTACATTTTCTTGACCAATTTGAATGCTTTTTTTTTTTTTTTTTTGAGACAGAGTCTCGCTCTGTCGCCCAGGCCAGAGTGCAGTGGCCAGATCTCAGCTCACTGCAAGCTCCGCCTCCCAGGTTCAAGCGATTCTCCTGCCTCAGCCTCCCGAGTAGCCGGGACTACAGGCGCCCGCCACCGCGCTCGGCTAGTTTTTTGTATTTTTTAGTAGAGACGGGGTTTCACCATGTTAGCCAGGATGGTCTCGATCTCCTGACCTCGTGATCCGCCCATCTCGGCCTCCCAAAGTGCAGGGATTACAGGCTTGAGCCACCGTGCCCGGCCATTGAATGCTTTTTATTTATTTTCCTTTTTCTTTATTTTTCTTCTCTGGATAGAATTGATAGTTTGCAATTTTTTTTTTTTATCATGAATAGTGTGGATTTTGTGAAATGGTTTTTCTGTGTCTATTAATATGATCATATGATTGTTTTCCTTTGGCCTGTTGATGTGATGAATTAAATGAATTCATTTTCAAATGTTGAAATTTCCTTGCATACCTGAGAAAAATTCCATTTGGTCATGGTGTTCAATTATTTATATATTACTAGATTTGATTTACTAAAATGTTGTTGACAATTTTGCATCTATGTATGAGAGATATTAGTCTCTAATTTCCTTTTTTTAGAATGTCTTCACCTGATTTGGGCATTAGGGTGATCCTCTTCTTATAGAATGGGTTAAGAAGTGCTCTCTCTGCTTTCATCTTCTGAACAAGATTGCAGAGAATTAGTATAATTTCTTCCCCAAATGTTTCCGAGAATGCACCTGTGAATCCATGTGAACCTGGTGATTTCTGTTTTGAAGGCCATTTATTATTGATTCTATTTCATTAGTAGATATAGGTTATCCAGAGTGTCTACTTCTTTTTGTGTCACTTTTGGTAGATTGTGTCTTTCAGGGAATAGGTAGATGTCATCTAGGTTATCAAATGTGTTGACACAGTACAGCTATTTCAAATATTCTTTTATTATCTTTTTAATGTCCATGAGTTCTGCAGTAATATATGCTCTTTCATTTATGATATTGGTAATTGCTCTCTTCTCTTTTTATCTTAGTTAGCCTGGCTAAAGATTTATTAATTTTATTGATCTTAATGAATCAGCCTTTAGTGTAATTGATTTTCTCTATTGATTTTTTATTTTCATTTTTATTGATTTCTGATCTACAGTTTATTATCTTTCATTCTGTATACTTTAGATCTAATTTGTTCTTTTTCTTTCCAGTTTCCTAAGGTGTAACCTTACGTTGTTAATTTTAGATCATTCTTCTTTTATAAAATATACACATAAATCTACAAATTCCCTCTAAATGTGCTTTTGTTATTTCCCATGAATTTAGTTGTGCTTTAATTTTGATTTAATTCAAAATATGTTCTAATTTGACCTGAGATTTCTTCTTTGACTCATGTGTTATTTAGAAGTGTGTTGTTTAATCTCTAAGTATTTTGGAATTTTCCAACTATCATTGTTATTGATTTCTAGTTTAATTCCATTGTGATTTCAGAGTAGGCATTGAACAATTTGTATTATTTTAATGCTGTGAAGGTGTTTTTATGGCCCAGAACATGGTCTATTTTGATGATTATTTAATGTGACATTGAGAATAATATGTATTCTACTGTGTTAGATGAAGTAGTCTACAGATATCAATTTTATTGAGTTGCTTTATTATGCTATTGAGTTCAACGATGTTGTTACTGAAAGTCTGACTATGTTACACCTTTTAAAGTTGTCTGTGGTTCTTGGATATTTTGGGTTTTTTTTTCTTCTTTGCTTTTCAATTTTGGAAGCTCCTACTGACATATCTTCACGTTCAGAGATTCCTTCCTCACTCATGTTCAGTGTACTAATGCCCATCAAAGGCTTTCTTTGTTTCTGTGTTTTTTATCTCTAGCTGTTTTTCAAAATTGTTTCTTAGAGTTTCCATTTCTCTTTTTGCATTATTTATCTGTTATCATATGTTGTCTACTTTGTATATTAGAGCCCTTATTAATCTTAGTATTTTAAAATTGATGGTCTGATAATTCTGACATTCCTGCCATTTTTGAGACTGGTTCTGAATCCTGCTTTTCTTCAAACTGTGTTTTTATCCTTTTAGTGTGCCTTGCAATTTTTTTTCTGGATATCCTGACATGAAGGAGGGCACGGGGGACTGCAGTAAATAGGTCTTTAGGGAGGTGGTGGTGAAGTGGGGAGAAGGGGCTGTTTTGTAGTCCTATAATTAAGTTGCAGTCTTTTTAGTGAGCGTATGTCCCTAGACATAAACTTCATCAGTGCTTCTCAGTCCTCTTCTCACTCAAAAGTAGGACCAGATGGCTGAGGTGGAGGGGGTGGCTAGAGTTCTGTATTTCCCTTCTCTCATTTGAAAGGCTAGAACAGGGCTGAATTTGACTATTTCCTTTCACACACGTGAAAGCTAGACAGGGCTGGATTTGCTTTCTGTACTTCCTCAAGTCAGTTGGGCTCTGATAAAATCCCAATAGGTTAGGCTCTGGTGAAATATTTTCTCTTGAGGGCAAGCCTTGTTAAGAAGAATAGAATGCTCTGGGGTATTTAAAAATGAGTACTTTTTTCTTTTCTTTTCTTTTCTTTTTTTTTTTTTTTTAACATGCTACAAAGTCAGGAAACAACAGGTGCTGGAGAGGATGTGGAGAAATAGGAACACTTTTACACTGTTGGTGGGATTGTAAACTAGTTCAACCATTATGGAAAACAGTATGGCGATTCCTCAAGGATCTTGAACTAGAAGTACCATATGACCCAGCCATCCCATTGCTGGGTATATACCCAAAGGATTATAAATCATGCTGCTATAAAGACACATGCACATGTATGTTCATTGCGGCACTATTCACAATAGCAAAGACTTGGAATCAACCCAAATGTCCATCAGTGACAGACTGGATTAAGAAAATGTGGCACATATACACCACGGAATACTATGCAGCCATAAAAAAGGATGAGTTTGTGTCCTTTGTAGGGACATGGATGCAGCTGGAAACCATCATTCTCAGCAAACCATCTCAAGCACAGAAAACCAAACACCGCCTGTTCTCACTCATAGGTGGGAACTGAACAATGAGATCACTTGGACTCGGGAAGGAGAATATCACACACCGGGGCCTATCATGGGGAGGTGGGGGGAGGGATTGCATTGGGAGTTATACCTGATATAAATGACGAGTTGATGGGTGCAGACGAGTTGATGGGTGCAGCACACCAACATGGCACAAGTATACATATGTAACAAACCTGCATGTTATGCACATGTCATGTACCCTATAACTTAAAGTATAATAATAAAAAAATTAAAAAAGAAAAAAGAAAATGTAACCAATACTGCCAATATTGAAAAAAATATATAAATAAATAAATAAAAATGAGTACTTTTTTTTTTTTTTACCATGCTGCAAACACCAGGGAATATTCTCGCATCTTCACTGTAAAAATATGATAGAGAGCTCTGAGAGGTAAAACTCACAAAAGTGTGAGGGCCCTCCTATTACTTGGTTCCCATAGAGTTTTCAACGCTCCAACTTTTCCAATGAAGCCTCCAGCAATTCACCAATTACAGTTCAGGTTTCCCTACTGTGTCATTGGTTCCTAAGGATATTTTTGCTTATGGGTTTCTGTCCTGGTAAGTTGTAATTTTTTGCATCCACTTGTTTGTCTCTCCAATTTGGGGTTTAGTGGTTTGCCCTGTGACCTCATTTCTGTGATGACTCTAAGAAGAGTTGTTGCTTTTACAGTTTCTTCAGTTTTTTACTTATTGTTAGAACAAAGACTTTCAAATTTCCTATATGCTAAACTGTAAACTAGAAGTCCATATTGTTATTTGAAAGGAAAAAAAAAAAAACAAAAAAAAACACTTCATATCCAGGTAGGAGAGTAAAACTTTGAAAGCAATGCTGAATTCAATTCTACAGTGTACTATTGGCTTTTCCCAGTTCAGACTAGAACCTTTTTCATGAAGTTTCTTATTTTGCTGGTTTTCTTTTCCGTCTCCATGACTTCCCCAAGGCACTTTGTTTTTGCTGGGTTCTATTACCTGTTATTGCCTCTTCACTCCTTGAGCGAACAGGGTAGACTTCAGTCTCCTGCTTACGTATTAGTTTCTCCAGTCCTTGAGTCAGTTTAGATATTGATGCGTCTTGCCCTCTCTACCATTATGAAGATACCTGAAATCACTGTGAGCTTGCTGAAAATTTCAGCTTAAAATAATTTTTCTTTAGCAATGGCCTGTTTTTCTGAGTTAGAATGAACAGCATAAATCTTTGAAATTGAAGAACATGACATGCATACTTTATAGTGTTTGATAAAGCTCTCTAACTCATCTTCATTGTGTCTACATGACAGGCTTTTACCTTGAAAAGATGTCCACAAACTCTGCTTGTTCACAAAAGTCTGTAAAATCTTGACATCAAGTTTATTTCTTTCTATGTTAGTACATATCTCAAGAAGAAGTCCTTAAGGAGGGCATTACCCCATTTCTCACCAGATCTCCTTTAAACTGGAGTCTCTCTCTCTCTCTCTCTCTCTCTTTAGTTAATGATACAATTATCCTATTTTGCTTTGCAAGGCATAGCCTATTATCAAACAACAACAACAACAAAAGTGACTACTCTCTCCTATCTTGTTTAGGCATCTCCTACAGGACCGCTGAATGATTTCCTTGTGTTTGTTTATATACTTTTCTCTCAATAAATTTTGAATTACAGAGAGAACAACACTTTCTAATCATTTTTATTTTAATGGTCTCTGGCATAATTCTGTTGAATGAAGGACTTGAGTAACAGTTTTATGACTTTGAGCAGGATATTTCACCATATCAATCCTTAATTTTTTCATTGTGAACTAAGGACAAAAATGCCTCGTTGTCTTATCTCATAGAGTTTAAGGATTAACTAAAACAAATCATGGGAAGATACTATGTGAACTGTAAACTGTCATACAGATGTGAGTGTTATATAAGAATAAGAGAAGCATGTACATATATTCAAATTATCTATCTTCTTATTTCCCCGTTCTTTGCCAGGAGGACACATAACTAAGCTGTCAAAATCGAAATAAATACAAAAAGTTTAACTAGGAAGATTAAGTGATAAAACAAAATTAAGTTATGTACCTAATAGTAGGTAGATACATTATGGTTCCATTATTTTAAGTTATATGCATTTAGAGAAATGTATGGAAAGACATTCAAGTCAGTATACTTTCAGAAGAGGTTTGCATTCTTTTTTTCACTTTTTTGTATTTTTTTACAGTGAGCATTTATTATTTTTACAGACACAGAAGAGAAATTTTCAAAAAAACAAAAGTTAGAGAGGAGGCAGTGTTGCTTTGATGCTTTCTTTTGCCACTTGTCCCCTGTTCATCTAAAGTCTGCATCGTACTTAACCTCAATATGTTATAAAATACTCTTGTAAAGATACCAATGGTTACTTGGTTGCTAAATGCAACAGATTCTTAACCTCTTTCAATTCACCAGACACCCCTGAGCTATTTCTCCAAATTGTTTTTCTCCTTTGGTCTCAGGGACATGTCTTTTCTTTGTAGTTTTGCTTGTTCATTTGATAATTAACTGCCCTCTCTTTAGCTGACATTTCTTCCTTGGTGCTGTTAAAATATAATTTTCAGAAAAGGAAAAAATTGTGACTCTCATACAGATTGAAAATAAACACATTTTAATATCTACTCATTTAATGTGGTTACCAGACACATGTTAACAACTGGTTCAAAGAGAACTGTATAAGCAGGCACATTTATAATCAGTAATGTTGAAAGAAATATGTAAAGGGTGGTAAAACTGGTCTTTTTTTTTTTTTTAAAATTTATTTATTATTATTATACTTTAAGTTGTAGGGTACATGTGCATAACGTGCAGGTTTGTTACATATGTATACTTGTGCCATGTTGGTCTACTGCACCCATCAACTCGTCATTTACATCAGGTATAACTCCCAATGCAATCCCTCCCCCCTCCCCCCTCCCCATGATAGGCCCCGGTGTGTGATGTTCCCCTTCCTGAGTCCAAGTGATCTCATTGTTCAGTTCCCACCTATGAGTGAGAACATGCGGTGTTTGGTTTTCTGTTCTTGTGATAGTTTGTTCAACCATTATGGAAAACAGTATGGCGATTCCTCAAGGATCTAGAACTAGATGTACCATATGACCCAGCCATCCCATTACTGGGGATATACCCAAAGGATTATAAATTATGCTGCTATAAAGACACATGCACACGTATGTTTATTGCAGCACTATTCACAATAGCAAAGACTTGGAATCAACCCAAATGTCCATCAGTGACAGATTGGATTAAGAAAATGTGGCACATATACACCATGGAATACTATGCAGCCAAAAAAAAGGATGAGTTTGCGTCCTTTGTAGGGACATGGATGCAGCTGGAAACCATCATTCTTAGAAAACTGGTCTTAATACAGAGTGGAAGGAAGTATGTTGAAGCTCTACCACGCAAGACAGAATTCACAGGTCTATTAGAGACCTACAACTTATGGAGTTGAAAATTAGCTCAGTCAATAAAAGGCTAGAATTAAGTAAAGCTGGGAAGATTTTCCTATATGGGGCAATGCATAGTTTTCTGTTGAAAAGTGCTCCCCCGCCCCCACACACACAGTCTGCATTCAAATAGCATTGTTTCCCTAAATTCTAATCTTTTCTTCACTCATTCTACATACACCCTCTGCTTACTAATACTTAATGTAGATATGTTGATACATTGCCCAGATTTTCTTTTAGAAGCACATAGGGACTGGTTTGGTAGTCATTCAATTTCTTATGTTAATTTAAATTACAATAATAAGACCTCACACTTGCATAGCGATTTGTGCATTTTCAAGTTCTATCGCATCCCTTAACTTTTTAAATCCTCACATAAACCTATCCCCTATAAGAAGTTATTCCCTATAAGAAACCTATCCTTTGGTCAGTTAGGAAACCCATTTTACAGATTAAAATATTAAGTGACTTATCCTTGGTATTAGTAATATATTGAAGTTTGACCCCAGATCTTACTTTTTGTACCTTTGTTTTCTAATATTCTGAGAAATGAACATTAAGTGGGATTGGGTTGTAGGTATTTAAATAATTTTTTCCAGATTATACTAATATGGTTGGCAGCTATAGCTGAGAGCTACTTCTCATAAAGACTTGAGAACTGAGGAGTCAGTGAAAGAGTCATAACCTCTTTCACTGAACTGAACCCAGTTCAGTGTTCCAGTGAACTATTTCATAACAACCCGTTTATTCATACCAGTTCTTTGTAGTATTACACAGTGACATCAACAAAGACTGTAATTCAAAGAACAATAGTGCAGCTATTTCATTAGGAAAGTTGAATAAGTGAAAGAAACCAAGCACAGGATGATTAATGTCATATAATTTCACTTATATGTGGATGTTTAAAAAGTTGATCTCATAGAAGCAGAGAGTAAAATGGTGGGGTGGGGATTATGGTGTTGGAGAGATGCTGGTGAAAGAATACAAACCTTCCATTAGACAGGAAGAATACATTCAATGGATATATTATACAACATAATGGCTATAGTTAGTAGCAATGTATTGTATTCTTGAAAATTGCTAAGAGAGTAGGTTTTAAGTGTGCTCACCACACACACACACAGATAAGTATATAAGGTAATGCATATGTAAATTATCTCAATTTAGCATTCCACAATGCATGCATATTTCAAAACCATATGTTGTACATGGTAAATATGTACAATTTTTATTTTTCAATGAAAAATAATTAAATATTATCTTATAGAAAGAGTACATGCCCTGTAGTTGAGAAAAAATGTATTATTCTGCATCTGTGATTTATAGAAACACAGTGGTAATGTCTGTCTGTATTTTACAAAGTATTGCAAGGTCATTCACATACCAAAATGAAACTACCTAATTATCTTGTATCATTTGTATTCTTAATACCTGTTAATATAGTGGTCTTTGGATGGTAGTCATTAGCCCTACACATTGATTTATTTAAACAGTATTTTAGCAAGAAGAATCAGTGCCAGAAAATAAACCTTTTATATATATGCTACAAAAAAGTGATATTCATTTGTTTTCTATCTCTAAATAACCACTACAAGGAGATATGCATGCTCTGCTTCGTTATTTCAATGGTTCAGCGTATTAATCTTGAAAACTCCATTAGCGCCTTTTATTGCAAATTAGAGGAAGCTTTTAAATAATACCTGATGTGTTCAATTGCTATTAGAAAGTGTGTTGTATGTACACATATGCATATTTTGTTTTATTTTTTGACAATGGGAAAATACACTATATTCAACATTTAAGACAATAATAACATCTCCCTTTCCTATTTTCTAGGCATGTAAAGCCGTAATCTCTTATCTTTTCTAAGCTAATGGTATCAGAATGCAGTACCATCCTTCTGAAAAGTCATGATATCCTAAAACTGCATAAATACACTTTAGAAAAATGCTGCAGTTCTCGACAGCTGCTTGCCTTGCGTCTAGAACGTAACAGTATGCTGCCTGTTTACCTCAGGCCAAAGTTGTCATTTGAACTATCTGGGCCACCACATTTCCTCTGGCTAGAAGCCTGTCTTATACGTACTAGGGACTTCTGTTAATGCTGGTGTGTGCAGTTACTCTACACTGAACTGGATTTTTGTCTTCTATTTGAGGATTACATGCATGATATGCCTAGTCATTTTTTTCTTCATCATTATGTTACATCAAATCTGAACTGAAAAGCCTCCACATTGTGATGTGTGAGACCCAATTATTCAGACAGCAAACAGCAATTATATATAGATGTAGATATTGATAAGAAAATGTAAAGTTCAGGGAACTTTTAGGCCAGGTCACAAAGTAATAAATTCCAGGTAATTCAAGATCAATGAGAGATTAATATTTACATGAATAGTATTGTTTTTGGAAACAAACATGTTTCACCTTGATTTATGTTGCTAAAATGTGCATATGGTCTTGAAGATTACACAATGACTAAGTTGAGTTAGGTGAAGCACCATGCATTTGACAAAGTGTTCTCATTAACACCATGATTCTGAATTGCTTGTAACACTGTCGCTCTCAGGAAAAGTAAATGGAAGCACAGGCAGGCAAGCAATGGCTAAGAACCGGGATGCCCATGTCAAACTCTCTCCCTCAAAGTAAAGGGGAAGGGAGTGGTTTAAGTAAGGAGTCCAAATGAAGATAGATTTATTTAAGTGTAAAATGTGAATTTTGAACTAGATGAATATAAAGCCCTGTTCAGCTTTGTGAATCTATGTTTCTATGATGATCTTGAGTTATTAAAAGTAAATTATGGTAGATCATAATTAATAAAGAGCCATCTGTAACACGAAATCCCCCTTTTCAATTGGGCTGGGTGAGTTGGCCAAGATATTTATTTTAGGGGAGATAGGAGATGTGGAAGAAACTCATAACTGCTCTATCCCCTCTCCAGGCACAGTTTCTCAAACTTAACTGCAAATAAAAAATAGAAGGCCGGATTTTATTCAGTGCTAAACTAGGGTGTTGATAGAAGATTGGGTGACTAGTATTGCAAAAGTTTGAATAAAGTAAGAGACCTTCCTAACTGTTTGATTTACAATATTTTAACAATCAAATTACCAGGAAGTAATTTTTCTGGAGGAGATTAAAAGCTAATTCTATTTGCCATTACTGAATGAGTGCTGATACAGGTCAATCACTATTTTAATATTTTACAAGAATTACTTATATAATCTTCATAACAATCGGATAGAATAGACATAATCATTATTCCCATTTTATAAATGAGCAAAGTTTTGCCCAGAAAGATAACATTACCAGGATCACACAGGCAGAAGTGAGAGAGTCAGGTATTACAAGCAGATGCATTGCTTAAATATTAGCTCCTCACTTCTGACAGTTGATCTGATACCCTTTGGATGGCCTAGCACCTGGTGGACCAGGCATATTAATTCAGCGAGTGCAGTTTTCTGCCTAGATACTGTCTGTAGTGCAGAGGAGAAGACAAACTTGCCTGGAGGCTTTCTTCTAGAATCGGTCGCGATTTCTTATCCACAAAAAAGAGAGACCATGGCCATGGAGATGTGAAAGTGTGTATCTTATCCTCTACCACTGACAGTAAAAGATAACCCGATAGCCAGAAACATGAGAAAAACAACCTTGAGCGTCTTCCATCATAAACATTTCACTGCCTTTAATTTGAAACTTTTTAAGCTACTTGTGTATTGTCATCACCCTTTCAAGCCCGCTTCCTCCACCTTAGTGGGAACTACATACTCTACTCATGGTATAAGAATCAAGCCTTAAAGCAGGTAGAATTGCAGATTCCATATTTGCCCATCAACTTGCCAGAGCTGCTGAATAGTTTATGACTCACACTGAGATGCACATCTTGGGCACCGCTTTATATATTCTAATCTTGAATCTATCAACGTTCTCTTTTTCTGGACTGGCCTAAAATGCCTGCCATATGAATTATATTTTTAGGTTCAACAGTAAAGTTTTATTCTGTTAAAAAATGCTTATTGAGAACCCATGGCTTGTGTAAAGCAATGCTTAATGAACAGGTATATAGAGATAAATAACTACATTTAAGCTCTCAGTGAATTTACAGTACATTGTCTTATCTCCACTCTACCACTGTTAACACACATCCATTATTTGGGGACAATAACAACAGCAGCCACAACACAACAGTAACTGTTAAGTAGGCATTGAGTGTTTACTATAAGCTAGATATTATTATAAATATTTTGCAAAATTTATCTTGATAAATTTTCATAATAACTAAATAAATATGTTGTATTACCCTGATTTTGTAAATGAGGCATCAGAAAGATGTGGCTATAAATAAATAAAATAAATTTAAATAAGTAAAATTTGAAATAACAAATGAGGAAACTCAGGAACAGAAAAATCGGATAATTTAGCCAAGATCACCAGTCCAGACTCCTAAACACTGAGGAAAATAATAGCATGGCCAGGGAGAGAGGAGTATATTTTAATAATCTTAGAACCACCTAGAAACCAAGATTCAGTTTTTAAATATGAGAACTCTCACTTTGGAAATTCTAAGAGAGCGGTGTGGAGGGCTAGAGATACAGCGTAACCATGTCTTAGCTAAGTAAAGGGGTTAGCTCAGACTTGAGTATCATGACAGGAATAAACTGCAGGGTGCACTGAAGATTTGTCTGTGTGGGCAAGTGGAATGAGCACCTAGCTAGTTTTTTGGACAGTCCGAGGCATCTTGGGAGCAATTAATAAAGATTCCTTTTCTATATACACCTAATGTTTTAGCTTATTTGTAATGCTGTCTTTTAATATTTCTTCTGTACTGATTCTTGGGACTACATTTTAAAATTTATAAAATAAAATAAATCACTATTCACAATGAACAGCTCTATAAAATCCATGCTTTGAGTACACATTTTCCTCTGACTGTTCTTGCTGACCTTAGAATACTGTTACATTGCTCGTTTGAGTTTGATGGTTGGGTCCGTAAATGTAACACAAGGTCAGTTCTTTTACATTGCACACATCTTCAAATAAAATGTTCAGCTCTGCTGGGCAGTGCTGTTGTTTCTGGTGTGCTTATCTCCTTCAGCAAGAAACAGGTGAGATTGCATTTACCACTATGTGAGGAATTATATGTGGATGTTTGAGATAAATGGCACCATAGCTTTGATCTCCACCTCCTTCCAGTGGCAGATTGAGCAACTGGCTAACCTCTATCTGCACCCGGTTCCTTACCCTCTGAATTTCTAATAAACACTAAAGCCAATTTCATAGAGGTTCGTGTGCTCTGCTTTGTACAACATATGTGGCAAATAGATTTTGTTCAAACTTTACTCAACTTATTAGTTTTAAGTAGATGGAAAGCAACATGTCAATCATGTGGAAATAGTCATGTGATTTATTGATAAGTCAATGAGTCATGTTGACCTACTGAATCTTTTTTTAGGATATTTTATTAAATTCTAGTACAAGTGCTTCTCATTTTTCACTGTTTTTCCTCAGGTTAAAATCCAAAATCTTTTAAGAAACACATAAAAATAAGTATACCCATTTAATTATCATTTTATGTCACCTAAGACTTGCAATTTTTTAAATTTCCTAGCATTCATCGAACATGTCACCATGGAATCAGAGCAAATTATTAAATTAAGCATTTTATTAGTTATGGATGTGTTCTAGAATTCAGGGCAAATACAATTTTGGGTTTGAAATCACAGTGATGCTGAAGACAGTATTATTCCTCCTTCACCTTCATCTGAAAATAGATGGCTTCAGGGGTTTGAAAAATAAAATATGAAAAAATGTGTTGTGCCAATTTCCACAAAATAAGCAAGGACATTAAAAGTAGGCTGATTTGAGTGATAAATCTTTTTTGGGGCCGGGCGTGGTGGCTCAAGCCTGTAATCCCAGCACTTTGGGAGGCCGAGACGGGCGAATCACAAGGTCAGGAGATCGAGACCATCCTGGCTAACCCGGTGAAACCCCGTCTCTACTAAAAAGTACAAAAAACCAGCCGGGCGAGGTGGCGGGCGCCTGTAGTCCCAGCTACTCGGGAGACTGAGGCAGGAGAATGGCGTAAACCCGGGAGGCAGAGCTTGTAGTGAGCTGAGATCTGGCCACTGCACTCCAACCTGGGCAACAGAGCGAGACTCCGTCTCAAAAAAAAAAAAAAAAAAAAAAAAATCTTTTTTGGACTCATCAAAATGCATCTTCCTTGTTAGGATTCTTCGAGTTCTCTTCTGGCCATTTCCTAAATCTACTTCTTATAATGTATGAATTGAGAATGCTGAAATCTCCAAATAGACCATTAAAAAACATACATTGAAAATAAATGGCCTTGAAATATTTGGATGAAAACTTAAATCTCCCATAGTAAATTAAATTATTCCTCCGATCTTCACATTGCTTTCGGTAACTGAATCTCAAACAATAGAAGTTGATTGTGGCAATACATGGGCATTGGAACAATATGTAAAAAGCAGCAAAACTAAAAATTAATACACTCTCATATTTGGAAGTCTGTAGAAACAGACTAGGAGTTCGCTAAGTCACAAAAATGAACTCAAATTGAGTCAGACAAATATTATGTTCCAAGAATAATACCATGATGCAGAGGAAAATATAGATAGAAACTCTGTCAGAAACAAACTTTTAAATTTTTGTTATTTACAGTGTTTCCTGTGAACTAAGAATCAAACATGTAGTGTTTCTAAATGTTCCTCATCCCTCGAGATACCAATCTTCAGGACTGGGAACAAGAAATTAGAATTCTCAGAAATTGGGAATTTCTGCAACCGTGTTATTCTGAAAATACATCCAAGATTTCTCAGATTCTTTAAAAATTATTATGAATATCTTTTATCAATGTCTAATCAATACAAGATTTTGAGTGTAGTGGTATTTACAAGGACCTGTAGTGTGGGCTGAATATTTACATACTGGAAATCACCAGTCACCCTTATTGGGCAGTGTTTGAATAATGTAACATTAGGATCATCTAAGCAAGCTAAATGGCTCTACACAGTATCATGTGTTTAACTTGCTTTTTTAAGGTCTTATTTTGTTTCCTAAACTTGCGTTTTTGGTCACCTTATGTGTAAGAATTACTCGTTAGCTGAAGATAGGACCATAGACATCTGCTTATAACACAGCAAGAGCTACAGGTAAGACTGAGGAGGTCATGATCATTTCTCTCCTGCCTGCTTGTGAAAATGGTCACTTCAACCTTAGACCTTGCATGTCAGCTTTGCTTCCTCCAAAGCAGTTAAGTCTGTTAATATTTAAGCTTTAATGCTTGCAGAATAATCATTTTCCTGATTTCTCAACTAATTTTTTCTTGACATCAAAAACTGAGAAAAAATAAAAATTTCCTAAAATATCGGAAAATCTACATGGAGACATTAAAAGATAATATACATTTTTAAAGTATAATTGTGATATTAGGATTGTTGGGATTATGGGTTTAGTTTTTATTTAGTATTATTTGGTAATATTATATCAACTTTGCAGTAGTAAAGGCTTGCCCTTACTGAGATACTCTTAAAAATTGTTAAAAAAAAACTATAAGGCTATTTATTGAGATCATAAATTAAAAATATCAACATATGCTGTATGAAATGAGATTCAGGCAAAATGTAAGTGAGTGATGACATTATCTCAAACACAGCTCAACCCTTCTTACATTGAAGATCTCCCAGCCAATCAATCCTTGTGGCTCTGTCCTTTTATCCTTTAAGAATTGCCTTAAAGGTTAAGAAGAAGCCTGCATTTACTGCTTCAATCTGTAGTGATTTTCTACCCTAAATCTTAGTCCTTTTGGGATTCGTATCTTTAGCCATTAAAAAAAAATAAAACCTCAGAATGTCCACTTTTTCAGATGATTTTAACTAACCAATAACCTACCAAAATATTACAAAATGGCAGGGACCTACGTTAAACTCCTGTGATGTTTTGCTGCATCTACCGCAATCCCCTAATGTAGATGTAAAATAAAAACTCAATAAGGATTAGTCAATAGAGTCAGATTGTCTAATAAAATAGACTATAGTTTTCTTGATAATTTGCACAGTCTTTTTAATGATTTCATATGATTTTGACTTAGAAAAAAATAAAGGCTCTACTTACTAAATTAAACAGAATCTCAATTTAATTGGCTGCCCATCAGATGACCTCCTTCTTAGTCTCATCCTTTTTTCTGTTCTAATATGAAATTCCTGCCAGTATTTTCTTGAACATGCTCTTTTTTTCCCCCTAAAATCTGTATGCCTCCACCTTTAAATTGGAGATTTCAAAAAAAGTCTTCCTTTCTCTGTTATCATAAGTTTTTAAGAATTGCAAAGTACCTAGATTGCCTCTATATTAAAGTAAAATATAAATTTTATGTTATAGAGTCATACAAAAATGACAGTCATTTAGTTGTTTGGTTGCTCTGGCATCTTACAATGCATTGGTTCTCACTGTATCGCAATGAGTTACATAGGCTTCATTTTTAGTATATGTGATTGACTGTGTGGCTTAATATTGAATAAAATAGCTGCTACAGCTGTTCAAAACAGGCATAATCAAAGGTTTTTACTCTCTGTGGCATGTGGCATGTTAGAACCAAATTTTCACTGGAAGGCAGCCCTTGCAGAAAAATCTTAGTTCCGCGTAAAAAGTGGGAAGAAACATCAGTGGATCCATAGCACTTCTCTAGCCATAAGCATTTCTCTCCTTTTTTGGAATCAGGACATAAGTTGACAATTTATGTTGTCTAAACTAATATATTCTTCTTTCTCAAACACATATTCACTTAAAAAATACACAAGGGCATAATGACCAGTTTTTTTCACCCATTATGTAAATGTAGACATAAGTTTTACAGGGACTACTGGAAGATCATCTTTGTGAGAGACACAGACAGACCTTGGAGTAAAACCTCAAGATAATGTTTCTCCAACAACACCATAAAACAGCTATTTACCTGACCTACTCACAAAAGAGGTCTTTCACTGCATCCTTTGCCCAACTGCATACTCTCACCTAGGTTTTTAAAACTTTCCTGAAACTGAATAGCTACGATTATATTTACACTATTTACCTCACATTGTTGTTAGAATCAAATCATGCAACAAGCAGGGAGGTGTTTTAAGAATATTGCTATCCAGATGTATTATAACAAAGGATGCTCTTAAATGCCATGTTTTCCAAAAGAACAGAAAAATTAAAAAAACTTTTAAAACACAGGAAATACAGCATCTTATATACAACCTTCAGGGATATGTAGGAAATGTAATGAGAATATGTCTCTAAGAACAAAACAAAGGTAAGCAAAGCAAACTTAAAAAAAAAAAAGGCTCAGATCCACAAAATCTCCATGAAACCATCGTCAGAACAGAACACTACTGTATTTTCCATCTGTCATCTCAGACTACTCATGTCTCCAATCAGACATCAGGCTCTGTTTCACAGCTAAACCAAATTCTACAGTTAGAATGTTTGCTCTAAATATAGCTGGATTAAGGAACTGTCACAAAATATTAGATTATTTGAGAACCAAGGGAAGTCTTTCCTCTTTACACATAGTATGAGATTGCCCTAGGCTGGGCAGCCTTGCCCTAGGCTCAGGCCTGTAATACCAGCACTTTGGGAGGTCGAGACAGGTGGATCACTTGACGTTAGGAATTAGAGACCAGCCTGGCCAACATGGCAAAATCCCATCTCTAGTAAAAATACAAAAAAAAAAAAAAAAAATAGCTGGGCGTGGTGATGGAAGCCTGTAATCCCAGCTACTCGGGAGGCTGAGGCACAAGAATCACTTGAACCCAGGAGGCAGAGGTTGCAGTGAGCTGAAATCATGCCACTGCACTCCAGCCTGGGTGACAGCTGAGACTTTGTCTCAAAAAAAAAAAAAAAAAAAAAAAAAAAATCTGCATATGGCTAAGCAGTTTTCCCTACACCATTTATTAAATAGGGAATCCTTTTCATATTGCTTGTTTTTGTCAGGTTTGTTGAAGATCAAGTGATTGTAGCTGTGTTGTCTTATTTCTGAGATCTCTATTCTGTTCCGTTGGTTTATGTGTCTGTTTTGGTACCAGTACCATGCTGTTTTGTTTAATGTAGACTTTTCGTATAGGTCAAAATCATGTAGCATGAGGCCTCCAACTTTGTTCTTTTTGCTTAGGATTGTCTTAGTTAGACAGGCTCGTTTTTGATTCCATATAAACTTTAAGTAGTTTTTTCTAATTCTGTGAATAATGTCAGTGGTAGTTTAATGGGAATAGCATTGAACCTATAAATTACTTTGGGCAGTATGGCCATTTTCATGATACTGATTTTCCCTATCCATGAGCATGGAATATTTTTCCATTTGTTTGTGTCCTCTGTTATTTCCTTGAGCAGTGGTTTGTAGTTCTCCTTGAAAAGGTCATTCATGTCCCTTGTTAGCTGTATTCTTAGGTATTTTATTATCTTTGTAGCAATTGTGAATGAGAGTTCACTCATTATTTGACTGTCTGCTTGTCTATTGTTGGTGTATAGGAATGCTTGTGATTTTTGCACATTGATTTTTCTATCCTGAGACTTTGCCCAAGTTGCTTATCAGCTTGAGGAGCTTTTGGGCTGAGTAGATGGGGTTTTCTAGATACAGGATCATGTTGTCTGCAGACAGAGACAATTTGACTTCCTATTTGAATACCTTTATTTATTTATCTTGCCTGATTGCCCTGGCCAGAACTTCCAATACTATGTTGACTAGGAGTGGAGAGAGAGGGTATCTTTGTCTTGTGCTGGTTTTCAAAGGGAATGCTTCCAACCTTTGTCTGTTCAGTGTGATATTGTCTATGGGTTTGTCGTAAATGGGTCTCATTATTTTGAGATATGTTCCATCAATACCTAGTTTATTGAGAGTTTTTAAAATAAAGGGATATTGAATTTTGTCGAAAGCCTTTTCTGAATCTATTGAGATAATCATGTAGCTTCTGTCATTAGTTCTGTTTACGTGATGAATTACGTTTATTGATTTACACGTTGAACCAGGCTTGAATCCCAGGAATGAAGCCAACTTGAAAAAAAAAAGAAAAAAAAAGATTGCTCTTCTGATTCACTGAAATTGAAACAGAAAGGAAGAAAAACAGAACTTATTAGTCAATAATTTGAACTCCTCCTCTTAGCAGCATCTCCTGGTCAGCATTATAATAATTATTCAAAAGCAGTGATTTTGAATATATAAAAGCAGTGATTCTGCAAATACTCTTAGAAATTCTCAGATGATTTGAAACATCTACTGTAAGTTCTCAAAACAAATGGAAAATATTATTGTATTATTTAAACAGAGTCCATATCTTTGTTATAAACCACTGACTACATCCCAGGGATACTACAAGGAAGAAAGGACATAAGAAGATTTCAGGGTAAGAGCTAAACAAATAGAAGTTTGAGGAAATTGATTCATTTAGTGGAAATGATTTTCATTTACGGATAACATGGCAAAGCTTAGAAATTCCTATATCTTTATTATCTAGGAATTCATCCCCAAATACTAAATTGGAGACCCACAAACATGCAATAGAAAGCCTCAATTTTCTTTGAGAGACCTATGAGATGTAATGTCTTAGAATCCTGGTTTATTAACGCTAATGCCATTAAAACTTTTGTAGTATTTTGAAACTTGAATTTTAAAAAAAGGATTAAGTTATGAAGACAAGTAAAATTTTTCTGTATCCTAATAATTAACTTGATGTAAATGAACAGATGCAATTTAAAATTGTATATACTAGTATAATTATTTAAATGAATCTTAGCTAATACAGCTTATGAATTGAAAGAAAAAATTAACAAGTTTGAAACTTAGCAAATTCAGAAAGTAACAGAAAGAAAAGCAAAACTTTTTCATAATTACATCATTCATAGATAACCACAATTAGCTTTGAAGGTATAGCCTTCCAGTTTCTTTAGCATATATATGTTGTACGAGTGTATGGGTGTATAGTTCAGTTTACATTTATGAATTTTTTTCCTCTTAAAAGCATATTGAAACTTTTTTCATGAGGTTCAATAATTTCTTCTAAAACAATACTTTGAATAGATTATTAGTATTAATTATACAGCTATCCCATAATGCCATAATGAATTTTCAATTATTAAAGTTTATTTTGTTTTTAATGCTTTTATTGAATAAATAATGCTAAAATAAATACAACTCTAGATTAACCTTTGCCAATGTCTGGTTATGTCTATGAATATAAATGATTTAAAGTTATTTAGCCATTGAAATCACCCATTAAGATTTTTAATATATTTTCTTTAAATTGATCTTCAAAAGTTTTTACCATTTTACAATTCCATCTGACAATGTAAAAGAAAAGTCTGCTTTTGCCAATTTTGAACACAATCAATTCTATATTCTTTGTCAACTTGCCAGACATCATTTTTAAGATATCTTATGTGCTAAATTATATTTTCTTAGCGCAGTGGCTTAAGAACATGTGTATAGGAATTTGTCAGCCGTAAACTTGTGATTCAACTCTACAACTAAGTAAATTTTGACAATGTAATTTCCCTTTTTTTTTTTTTTTTAGTTTTTTTAATTTTTTTTTTTTTTGAGAAGGAGTCTGGCTCTGTCGCCCGGGCTGGAGTGCAGTGGCCGGATCTCAGCTCACTGCAAGCTCCGCCCCCCGGGTTTACGCCATTCTCCTGCCTCAGCCTCCCGAGTAGCTGGGACTACAGGCGCCCGCCGCCTCGCCCGGCTAGTTTTTTGTATTTTTTAGTAGAGACGGGGTTTCACCGTGTTCGCCAGGATGGTCTCGATCTCCTGACCTCGTGATCCGCCCGTCTCGGCCTCCCAAAGTGCTGGGATTACAGGCTTGAGCCACCGCGCCCGGCCGTAATTTCCCTTTTTATGTCCCCATTTCCTCATCTGAAAACCAGGTTTCACAATAATACTTATCTCCTACATTTGTTATGATGTTCAAATGGTTTAATTTAACACAGTGCTTGGCACATGGTAAATGCTTAATAAATAGTAGACATAATCTTGTTGTTACTACTAGAAGTAGAAGCACTACTGATCTAAAATTAATTTGAACTCCTCTTTACATTAATTGAAAATATTTATTTTTCTGAAATTCCACATTTACTTTTAAGATATTTCAAAATTATGGGAATTTTATTTTTATTGGTTTATTAAAGTTCTTTACTTTTAAGCTGCATCATTTTATTGAATATAATATCTGTAATAAATATGTTATTGCTATTTGTCTTTATCCTTTTAATATGGTTTATGACATTTTCTGAACTTTGAAATTTTATAATTTTCTTTAGTGAAATAGTATGCATTTTCCTATTTGGTTTTGCCTTTGCTTGTACATTTACAAAGGTTTTGCCATACTAAGATAAGTAATGGATATTAACATCAAACCACAATATCTAATTAAAGTATTATATGTGCTAAGAAATCTGGGCACCAGCAATATGCCATGACTGAGAATCTACACAGTTAATGTTAGAATTTCTGAACAAAGTCACAAAACACATTGATTATTTAATACTGTTGTGCATGAAAACAATGTATCAATAAAAATACATGCCAATGTCCATTGAACAGTAAAACTAAAGAACATGCTAATAGAAAATAAGGATTAGTTCAAATGTCAAACGATATGCTTTGAAAGATTCATAAATAGTGTTTAAAAATGTAGATTAAAATAAAACTATCTGAGTGTAATGCTCCTGTGTTAAATTATCCATAAAAATGTGGTCACCGTTACTCTCTGCAATTTAAATTGATTGTTATCAACATGTTTGTATAACATTCGAATACCCACAAAATGCTGAATTACTCTGTTTTAAATGTTAGCATTTTAGTTCCTTTTCTCTAAGAACATGCATTAAAAGACTTAACTTTTTATTGTTTCTGAATGACTAATTTTTATTTTGATGAGCAGATTTCTAAAGCAATAAATACCTCATGGCATACCTTAATGTTTTTCTTTGTGTGTTTTGGATACATAGGAAATATGATTTTTTTTCCAGTTACTAGTTATAGATTCAACCGTACCAGAGAGACACTTCAGAAAGCACTGTAACAGACCTCAAGAGACAGCTGGGTCATTGAACATCATTATTTCCGAATCGTGGTCATACCTAGACCTTCAGACATTTGCATTTCAGTTTAGCCTCAACACACTACACAGAAACCATTTCTTATATAGTCCTAAACAAGAAGACTCCACTACAATCTCTTCGTTCTTATTTTTAATAAAGTTAGTGTAAATACTTAAAAAGAAAATACAACCTTTTCTTCTTCTATAATGTGCTGAATGAAGTGATTGTGATTATTAAATAGATTTCATGTGAATATTATTTCATGAATAATACTTCCCAAAGTTATAAGGGGTCAGATGAGAGCATATATTACTTGAAAAGAACTTGTCTCCATCTCTGTTAATCACAAAGACTTCCTGGGATTACTGTTGAATAGTTATTATGATAATGATCTTTCTCTATATAGACGTAAGGAAATTAGGTAGTTAGCAGATGGCAATAAAATAATCGTGGTAATATTAAAATACTGATATATTTATCTATGAAAAATTAACTACTTTGCAGCTAACAAAATGAGAATAGCCAAACATTCTTACATACTATGTATTTTTCTAAATGTTCCAGATGTATTAAATCATGTAATCTTCACAGCCATTCCATGAGATAGGTAGTGATGTTAAATAAGGAAAATGAAACAAAGAGGAATTATGTAGCAGGTCTGAGTTCACATAGCAAATACAAAAGAGCTCTGTTTAAAATTTAGGCATAATTACTCCAAGATTTACACTCTTAGCCACTTACTCTCCTAACTCAAAAGAAGAAACCCCATAATATTATTTATTTGGACCAGATTTTCAAATTACTTCAACACAATGCATCTTCAGACTGAGAATCAGCACCACTTGTCTTAGTCTGCAGACACAATTCCAACTTTGAAAATGACATTCAAATATGTAACCTGAGTATATTCTTCTAGCACTCTTAAGATATTCTATATTTGAAAATGTAAGAAAGAAATAGGGCAATTGTTGAGGAAAAGAGAGAACACGGGAAGATAGATTAGTCATCTTCCAAAAATCTCCTTCTTCATAAGTTTATGACTAAATCTTGGCATGCGGGGAAACTCAGACTAACACAGTCACCAGTCACCATGCCATGGCAATTTTATGTAACTTTAAAAAATCAACTTCAAACATTATCATTTCTAGTTTTTCTAATCCCACTTTTATTAAACGTCCTCAAAAGTATGTAAATTTTGATTGTACAATATTGTGCAATCATACACATTACGAAGAAATGACAAATCCCCAATTTGTTTCACATCCTCTATCTTTCATCCTCAAATCCTCATGAGACAGTGCCAAAACTCTTTTATTTCTGACAACATAAATCTGAACATATTTTTAAAGGTTGTTGATTGACTCTCAAATGATTATAGGAAAAATGTCTGTATCCAGTCACGTGGTGTAGAAGGATTTTCAGCATACTGTACAGTCAAATATTTAAAAGAGTAAAAGAATTCTAGCCAATGTGGAGAAACAGGAACTTGATTTACTATTCTTCTCAAAACAACCAAAATAAAAAACACATAAAAATACAAAACTGTATGTTATGATACTACATACCAGGTAATAAAAGATATTCATCTCTGAGAGATGAGAAATAGGCTAGGTGAATCTCAGGACTATTTCAGTTTATTGCCTTGAGAAATATTCAAGGCTATAGTACAATGAGGAAGAATCTTGGCAGAATCTAGTGATTTCCTTCTAGGAGAAGGAGCCGGTAATATAGCTTCTGCCATAAGAGAAATGGGTGGCTAGAATTTTCACCAGAGAGTTAGTGCTAGAGAGAATATAGTTGGGGAGTGTAGGGGGAGGGCAGGAAGAGATATATTCAAGGCTATAGCACAATGAGGAGGAATCTGGGCAGAATTTAGTGATTTCCTGAGCTGAGGAGAAGTATCCAGTAATATAGTTCCTTCCATAAGAGAACAGGGTGGCTAGAATTTGCAGGGGTTGGTGCCAGAGAGAATAAAGCTGCAGAGAGTTGGGGGAAGACAGTAAGGGGAGAAAGTGTCTGGAGAAATTCAGGTTTCTTCAAGCCTTCACTCATACTGATCAGTGCATGCCATATGGCATTACCACCAGAAGCCAGAGATTAAACAGCCAAAAGAATTAGAGGAATAATGCCTATTCCCACCAGCCAGAGTGGGAACTTACAATTCACAAAACATTAGGTGTATAGGTAGGGAACTCAGAAGTGAATTGCTTCACAAATGAAGTCAAATTAACTGTAAACAAAAACTCATCTGGTCTTGATTAAAATAATCTTAAAAGCCAGACAAAAAGGATCAAGTTATTTCACATAAATTAACTGCTCAAGAATATACGTATAAATACAAAAATATCTAGCACCCAAAAATACAAACTTAGCAGTATCTGGTATCTAGTATAAATTACCAGACACAAAAAGAAACAATAAAACACAATATATACAAGAAAAAATTAATTAAACTGACCCTGAAAAAATACAGAAAATAGAATAATAGATGAAGCTATCACAATAGTTATTAAGCTTTATTCTATAGCTTGAAGTAGCTAAATTGAACTTGTTCAGCAGAGAAGTGCTAAGACCCAATTCCAACTTCGGAGTTGAAAACAATGTCTCGAAGGCAAAATATACTAGATGGGATTAATAATAGTAGTTTATAACTCATATAAGAAAAGATAGAAGAGATGGCAACATAAACAATCCAAAAATGAAGCAGAGAAGAATAAAATGATGAGCACAACATTAACTGAGCATAAAACAGCTGTGGGACAATTTGAGTCCTGGTGTAATTTGAGTCCTGAAATATAAAAGACAGAGAGAAAGGCAGAAAATATATTTGCAAAAAATAATGATCATTTTTCCAAATTTTTGGTTTGCCAAAAGTCTCAATCAAGCACAAGCAAAATTAAGGAAACTGTAGTAAAATATATCTTAACTAACTGCTTAAATCCAGTGATAAAAAGAGCCAGAGAAAAAGGCACATTATATTCAGAGGAAAAAAAGGATGAAAAATTACAACAGACTTACCATTAGAAAACTGAATACCAGACATCAGTTGAGGAATACTTTCAACGTAGAGAAGTAAAAATGCTATCATTCCAGAATTCTGTACCCAGCAAAATGTATTTTTAAATGCAAAAGAAATAATAGCTGAACATACAGAAGCTAAAATACTGCATCATCAGCATGTCTGAACTAAAAGAAATGTGTTACAGGAGGAGTAATTAATAACAGATGAAAGTATAATCCACACAGTTGAATAAAGAGCTCCAGAAATGTAACTACATAAAATATATCTTTCTTATTTAAAAATTTTTTAAGATAATTAACTGTTTAAGTAAAAATAACACTATATTGTTGGATTTGGAGTTCACGTTTAAGTAAAACATTTGACAACACCGCCACAAAGGCCAGGAAAGAAAAGATGAAAATATAAGGTTTTTATACTAAAAGTGAAATAGTATTATATTTGTGGAAGGTAGACTATGATAAGGTAGACATGTATACTATAATCATTAAAGCAACAACTACAATAACACCACAAACAATTATAGCTAATAATCACGAAAGAAAAAAGAAAAACACATGAATTTACCAATAAATCAAAAAAAGGTAGAAAGAGGGAAAAATAAGTTAAACAGATAGAGCAGGAAGACAAGTAATACTGGCCGGGCACAGTGGCTCACACCTGTAATCTCAGCACTTCGGGAGGCTGAGGCGAGTGGATCACCTGAAGTCAGGAGTTCTAGACCAGCCTGGCCGACATGGAGAAACCCTGTCTCTACTAAAAATACAAAAATCAGCCAGGTATGGTGGTAGGCACCTGTAATCTCAGCTACTTTGGAGGCTGAGCAGAAGGGTCCCTCGAACCTGGGAGATGGAGGATGCAGTGAGCCAAGTTCGCATCACTGCACTCCAGCCTGGGTGATAGAAATAGCAAGATGCTGAATTTAACTCAAACAATGGCAATAATTATATTAAATGTAAATGATCAAAATGCTCCAATTAAAAGACAGAGACTGTGAGTGTCTCACTAATACTGAAATGGGTAAGAATGAAAATAAAGTAATACTCTCACTCTTCCAGAGAAAATCAGTCTAAATACAAATGAATGAAAGAATAAAACATTACTTGGTCCTAACTAAGCCAAATGTATATCTCTGGTGGGAGTTGAGGAGCTGTGGTAATCCAGCAAGTCATGTCAGAACCTGAATAGAGAGAGTGTTTGTTCATCACATGTCAAAGTTCATGGTGAAGAGTGGAACTCAGGAGGATAGTTGAGTCCAGGATGTTGGGGCCCATAAGCCTTCCATGTATGGGAGTGACGGTGGCCAAGCACTGAATGTCAGAGGACTAACCATTATAAAGAGGGCATGGTGGGTGGCTTAGTATATGGTACTGAATCCCAGGCAAAACGAGGAAAGTAACCAAATGAGGGAAGCTATGGAAGCCCTGGATAGCGTATCTGAACTGGAGTAGGGTTAGGAACGTGTTAATAACATTTGAAACAACCAATTGAGTAAATATCTTCAGGCTAATGGAAGGCTGATTTCTCCATGTTGGAGAAGAAAGAGACACTTATAGAAATAGAAAAACCTAGAACAAACCTTATGGTATTGATTGGTTTGGAGATACTGTGAACATGTGATTTTTAACTGATAAATGATACTGGTAGACATGAGATAGACATAGTGATATCCTAGCTCTGTCGTATGAGAGGATTTTCAACAACATACCTTAATAACAATAAACAAATATAGTTCGCAGGTTTCTTTTTCCAAATTTCGTTGATAAAATGAACCAGAACTTTCTTAGAGCAGGGGTCCCCAAACCTCTAGCCACAGAACGGTACTGGTCTGTGTCCTGTTAGGAGTGGGGCCACACAGCAGGAGGTGAGCGGCAGGCAAGCATTACCTCCTGAGCTCTGCCTCCTGTCAGATCAGCTGTGGTATTAGATTCTCATGGGAGTGTAAACCCAGTTGTGAACCATGCATGCAACAGATCTAGGTTGTGTGCTTCTCATGAGACTCTAATAACTAATGTCTGATGATCTGAGGTGGAACAGTTTAATCCCACAACCATCCCTATGCCTCCAATCCATGGAAAAAATGTCTTTCACAAAACCCGTCCCTGGTGCCAAAAAGGTTGGGGACTGCTGCATTAGAGAAATGACTGATTCCAGTTTCAGGAGAGAGGAAGTACAAAACTAACCTTAAATACTTTTTTCATGCCAGACAGTAAGGGAAGTGTTCAAAAACCATAGACACACTCCCAAAAGATGCACAAAATATCTTGAAAGTGCTTCTATTAACCAAATCTTGGGGAATTTGAGATATAAATAATGAGCATAAAGATTTTTAACCCGAATGTTAAAATAAGAATATGTGAGTTCATACTAATATAAATAAGTGAATAAAATTAAAGTTCAAAGAGAAATTTAAAGTTTGAAGTAAACTACTACCTAGTTCCAAAGTACCTTCACAAAATTACAGTGAGAAAAATGAGAAATCTTATTTGTAGGAGTCTGGCTAACACCTCTTATTTAAAGGATTAAAGTTACTATTACCAATGGTGGAATGAATGGAAACGCATAGTATCTCATATATAATGTAAGAATGCATAGGTAAAAAGCACATTCATGCTTCTGTGATATCCCTGCCCAAGATGCATAATCTATTCATGAAGAACCATCAAGCGAACAGAAACTTAGGGGCTTTCTATAAAATAAGTGGCTTGCAATCTTCAAAAGTATCAAAATCACATGCATTAAAAAAAAGGTTGAGGAAGTATTTCAGATTTGTGTAGACTCAAGAATAATCAAGTAAATGTAGCATACAATTCTAGACTAGAATCTTCTGCTTTAAAGGACATTTTGGGGCACAATTGGTGAATATTAAATAAATTTTGAGAATTAGTTCCCATAATTTATCAGTGTTCATTATCTGATTTTGATGGTTATGCTATGTACAAGGATATTAGGAAATTGTCTTTGCTTATAGAAGTATGCCAAAGTGTTCATTGGTAATGAAGCATCTGTTTTTCTAATTTATTTTAAATGCTTCAGGCTAAAAAATTATATTTTTGTAGCATATGGGCAACATTTCTTGAGATTTTTTAATTAAAAAATTAAATTAAAATGTGTTAAGTATTTACATGTGTAAATACTACAACTTTTTAAAAATTACTACCAAATTTAAAAGGTAAAATATAAATTAGAAAATATTTGAGACAAATATTAATACATATCACTAAGATTTCATGTGGGGAAATATAAATGTAGGATCTAATTCAGATATGGTAGGATTTAATAAAAAATTTGAGAGGTTAGGGAAGTGAAAGTCAGAACTGGCAGTATTTAGGAAATCAGGAAGTGCAAGGATTGCAAAATATCATCAATTTTAACATTAGTTGCTTACAGAATCAAAATGGGTAATTTATAAAAGAATATTCAGAAACGTTTGGTAACATTTCTTACACATCATCTGTCAGACAATATTCCCATTATGGTACTGCAGCAGAAGCAACAATGGTTTCTCTTTCTATTGCACTTTCCAAGTCTTGTGTGGATGCTTCATATTGCTAGAATCAAATCCAAAAACATACTGGCAAGCATTTTGGAAAATGTAATTCCCAGGCTTCCAACTCTCAGTATATAGAGGAGCCCATAGAAGAGGGAAAATGGCATTTGGTTGGCAGTAGACAATGCAGCACATGATAATTGTATTAATATATAAGGATCTTATTAAAGTTAATGGATTGACTAATTTAGAAAACTTTAATTGAAATTTTATTGCAGAACATACACAGAAAAATCACAGGAAAAAGATAGATTATTAATAAGTATGTCAAATATGTAAAATGCACTTTTCTTCTTCATTACACAAAATTAAATTTATACCTGTTTTTCTGGGAAAGATATAGTAAGTCAGGCAATCTCATATATAAATAATAATACACACCACCATTAACTTTAGGACACAGATTTGCAAAATGTATTAAGTGACCTAAAATATGTAGTCTGTCTCTGTGATTGGATTTCATAGAGTGTATTTTTTTAAAACCTTCAGGCAACAAATACTTATAGAAGTGGATACCTTTTTCTTATTAAAGAATAGAATCAACATAAAAGCCAAACAATAGGGGAATTCTTGAAAAGAAAGAAAGAAAGAAAGAAAGATCATTCCACAGGATAAAGTGTCATGTAATTATTAAAGATTGTGACCTCAACAAATATTTACTTAAAACTAGAATTAGTAGGAGGAAAGAAATAATAAGGATTCATGCAGAAATAAAATAGAGACTAAAAAACACAAAAGATCAACAAAATGAAAATTGGGTTTTTTCAAAAGATAGACAAAATTGACAAATAACTAGCTAGAATAATTAAAAAAGAAAAGAAGATCCAAGTAAATAAAATCACAAATGAAAAAGGAGTCATTTCAACTAATAACACAGATACAAAATATCACTAGATTATAGTATGAAAAAGTATAAGCCAACAGATGAGAAACCTAGAGAAAATGGATAAATTCCTTGACACATACAAGCTACTAAGAATGAAGAAGGAAGAAATAAAACCTAAACAGACCAATAACTACTAAGATTGAAGCAGTAATAAAAAGTCTCCCAACAAAGTAAAGCCTAGGACTAGATAGGTTCACTGCTGAATTTTACCAAACACTAAAGAACTAAAACCAGCTGGGTGTGGTGGCTCATGCCTGTAATCCTAACATTTTGGGAGGCCGAAGCAGGCAAATCACATGAAGCCGGGAGTTCGAGACCAGTCTGGCTAATACAAAAATTAGCCGGGTGGGGTGGTGGGCGCCTGTAATCCTAGCTACTCAGGAGGCTGGGAAATGAGAATCACTTGAACCCAGGAGGCGGAGGTTGAAGTGAGCCAACTTGATGCCACTGCACTCCAGCCTGAGTGACAGAGTGAGACTTGGTCTCAAAAAAAAAAAAAAGAAAGAAAAGAAAAGAATTAAAACCAATTCTTTGTAAACTATTCTATAAAACTGAAGGGGAGAGAATTTTTCATTCTCTGAAGCCGGCATTACTGTCATACCAAAACCAGACAAGGGCGTAACAAAAATGGAAAGTACAAGCAAATATCCCTGATTAATATAGATGAAAAAATCCTCAAGAAAATACCGGCAAACTGAATCCAACAGCACATCAAAAAATTATATACCATATTTAAGTGTAATTTATCCAGGGATGCAAGGGTGATCACACATACAAAACTGAAGAAATGTAATAGAGTACATCAACAGAATAAAGGACAAAAACCATGTCAGTATCTTAATAAATGCAGAAAGAAACATTTGATAAAATTCAACATCCCTGCATGATAAAAGCTCTCAAAGAATTAGATTTTGAAGAAACATATCTAGACACAATAAAGACCATATATAACAAACCTACAGCCAACATCATACTGAGTGAGGAAAAGTTGAAAATATTTTTCAGGTAACTGGAACAAGACAGATGCTCACTTTCACCACTTTTATTCAACACAATACTGGCAGCCCTGACCAGAGCAATTAGCCAAGAGAAAGAAATAAAAGACATCCAAATGGGAAGGGAAGAAGTCCAACCGTTTCAGATGACATGATCTTATATATCGAACAACTTAAAAACGTTACCAAAAATCTTTTAGAACTGATAAATTCAGTAAAGTTACAGGATAGAAAAATCAATGTACAAAAAATCAGTAGCATTTCTATACACCAATAACAAACTAGCTGAAAAAGAAACCAGGAAAGCAATCTCATTCACAATAGCAAAAAAAACCAAAAACCAAAAACCAAAAAACAAAAACCAAAAAAAACCACATAGAAATAAATGTAATCAAACAGATGAAAAGTCTTCTTGATAAATTTATAGAACTCTAGTGAAAGAAAATGAAGAGGATATAATCAAATGGAAAGACATCCCATGCTCATGAATCCAAAGAATTAATATTGTCAACATGAGCACACTATCCAAAGCCATGTAAGTACGCCATACAATTCTTATCAATATATGAATTACATTCTTCACAGATAGAGAATGAACAATCCTAAAATTGATACGGAGCCGCAAAAGATTCTGCAGAGTCAAAGCTGTCTTGAGCAAAAAGTACAAAGCTGAAATCTTCAGACTGACTTCAAAATACACTAGAAAGCTACCAAATATACTATTAATAGAAAGAAAACCAAACAATGTGGTAATTGGCATATAAACAGACACACGTGACCAATGGAAAATAATAGATATTTTAGACATAAATCCACATATTTATAGCTAACTGATTTTTCACAGCAGTGTCAAGAACACACAATTGAAGAGACAGCATAGTCTCAAAATGAGTTAAAGACCTAAGGGTAAGACCGGAAACTACTGAAAGAAAACATAGGGAAATTCTTCAAGACATTCATTCTGGCAAAGATTTTATGGATAAGACCACAAAATTGTAGGCAACAAAAGCAAAAGTAGACATATAATATTATATCAAACTAAAAAGCATCTGTACAGCAAAGGAAAAAAATCAGAAGAGTGAAGAGATAACTTATAGAATAGGAGAAAATACGTGCAAATCATTCTTCTATAAAGATTAATATTCAGAATATAAAGGAACTCAAGTCAACAGCAAAAATAAAATAATTCAATTTAAAATGGGCAAATTATCTGAATAGACGTTTCTCAAAAGAAGACATACAAATAGACAACACATATGAAAAAATGCTCAACATCACTAATCAGCAGGGAAATGCCAATCAAAACCACAGTGAGATGCCACTGTAACCTAGTTAAAATAGCTACGATCAAAAGGACAACAAATAACAAATGCCGGTAATGGTGCAGAGAAAGGGGAACTCTCATACAGTGTTGGTGGGTGGAATGCAAATTAGTACAGCCATTATGGAAAACAGTATGTAGACTCCCCCCAAAAAAACTACAAACAGAATTACCATATGATCCAGCAGTCCCACGACTAGGTATATATCCAAAGAAAAGCACATCATTATGTCTAAGAAACACTTGCACTTCCGTATTGCTGCACTATTCACAATAGTCAAGGTATGGAATAAACGTAAGCATCTATCAACAGAAGAATGGACAAAGAAAATGTGGTGTATATTCTCAATGGAACACTATTTGGCCATAAAAACAATGAAATACTGCCATTTGTGGCAATAGGGATGGATGAACCTGAAAGACATTATGCTAAGTGAAATAAGTCAGGTACAAAAAAAAGAAATAACATATATTCTCATTCATATGTGAAAACTAAATAATTTGATCTCGTAGAAGTAGAGAGTAAGAATAGAATAGTGGTAGCTAGAAGCTGGGATGGGTAGGGAGGAGGGTTGGTTGCTTAAGGAATACAGTTAAGTAAGAGGAATCAGTTCTAGTGTTCTATAGCACTGTACAATGAATATAGTTCACAGTAATTTATTCCACATTTTTAAGTATCTAGAAGAGAGATTTTTGAATGTTTTCAACACAAAGAGATGATAAATAGAGGGGCTGGATATGTAATTACTCTGGTTTGTTTATTACACATAGTGCAGGTATAGAAACATTGCACTGTACCTCATAAATATGTGCAATTATTATGTATCAATTACAATTATAATGAAGTAATAAATTTAGATGGTAAAAATAAAAGAGAAAAATTCTTAGTATGCACTTAATTTTTAAAACCATGGTAAATAAAAAACAGGTAAATAGCAGGTAACAAACAGGTAAATAAAAATCAGTGTAAAATAGGCATATATACATAAAGAATGACATATATTTTTAATACTGTATTTTCTTTCTTATTCTTTTAAAATATTTCCCAGATTTTCCACAATTTGTTTTTGACAAATAAAATTTAAAAAGTACAACATTTTTATGTAAAATATATTTCTAAAGCCCCTCCACCAACTTTTTTTTTTTCTTTTTGAGACTGAGTTTCATTCTGTCACCAGTCTGGAGTTCAGTGGCGCAATCTCGACTCACTGCAACCTCCGCCTCCCTGGTTCAAGTGACTCTCCTGCCTCAGCCTCCTGAGTGGCCGAGATTACATCCAGCTAATTTTTGTATTTTTTTTTTATTATACTTTCAGTTCTAGGGTACATGTGCACAACGTGCAGGTTTGTTACATATGTATACATGTGCCATGTTGGTGTGCTGCACCCATCAACTCGTCAGCACCCATCAACTTGTCATTTACATCAGTTATAACTCCCAGTGCCATCCCCTCCTCCCCCCTCCCCATAATAGGCCCCAGTGTGTGATGTTCCCCTTCTCATGTCCAAGTGATCTCATTGTTCAATTCCCACCTATGAGTGGGAACTTGCGGTGTTTGGTTTTCTGTTCTTGTGATAGTTTGCTGAGAATGATGGTTTCCAGCTGCATCCATGTCCCTACAAAGGACACAAACTCATCCTTTTTTATGGCTGCATAGTATTCCATGGTGTATATGTGCCACATTTTCTTAATCCAGTCTGTCACTGGTGGACATTTGGGTTGATTCCAAGTCTTTGCTATTGTGAATAATGCCGCAATAAACACACGTGCGCATGTGTATTTTTTTTTTTTTTTTTTTTGAGACGGAGTCTCACTGTGTCGCCCAGGCTGGAGTGCAGTGGCGTGATCTCTGCTCACTGCAAGCTCCGCCACCTCCCGGGATAATGCCATTCTCCTGCCTCAGCCTCCCTAGAAGCTGGGACTACAGGCGCCTGCCACCATGCCGGGCTAATTTTTTTGTATTTTCAGTAGAGACAGGGTTTCACCGTGTTCGCCAGGATGGTCTTGATCTCCTGACCTCGTGATCCGCCCGCCTGGGCCTCCCAAAGTGCTGGGATTACAGGTGTGAGCCACCACGCCCGGCCCGCATGTGTATTTTTAGTAGAGATGGGGTTTCACCATATTGCCAGGATGCTCTTGACCTCTTGACCTCGTGATCCATCCACCTCGGCCTCCCTAACTGTTGGGATTACAGGCGTGAGCCACTGCGCCTGGCCTACTAAAGCCCTTTTAAGAAGCTAACACAAAAAACGCAGATAGGGCAGAGGAAGAGATTTAAATATTATATTTATTGGCACGTAGAAAATAAGTGAAGTCAAGAGTCTACATCCATAAAAAGAAAAGAAGTCGAATGTTAAGACTGGAGAGAATGACTACATTATAGTCCTTGTCCTGTTGTAACTCTTCTAGATATCCTAATTTGAAATTACTGATAAAATGTATGTGCTGATATATCATTCTGTTTACTGTTGAGTATCAACTGTGTATTGATGACCAATATGATTGTAGTTTAGAAATGCAATTTCATTTCTAACATCTTTTTAGTTACCTAAGAGTATATTTATTTCAATTTTAGTGATAAAGTCTAAGGCAATGAGTGGGGCCTTCTGTCTGAAGCACTCACTGTTAAATAGCACGTACAGAGATCTTGAATGGCAAATATTAGAACAATATCTGTATTTAGTATTAAATATTCGAAGACTTTTTCAGATTTGTACCAACATTCTTACTTGAGATTTGGCAATCAGAATGGCTTATTTAAATTAGTAGTTCAGATTCAGCACCTCCTCCCGACACACACACACCCTTATATCAAAAGAGCTTACATAAGATGACTAGTGACATCTGAATAAAAGCCATGCCTATGAATATCAGAATTAAGAGAATCATGGCTGTATGAGGCTGAATGTTGTAGCTTCAGTGTTCACCTAAAGAAATATTGATATGATTGACCACTCTAATGAAGAACGTCCTCCCTTCATTAAACCCAGTTAAAATGAGTGATCGATTCGGTCATTGTTTTGCCTCTATTACTTGACTCTGCACAGAACAAGATAGATAGTTTTGCAGGTAATGTTTCCCAAAGTGTCTAATTTGAATTAAATCTATATAATTTCTAAATGTATCCCATCTCTTCCTCCTGGCCCCTCTCCATCTTGTTCCTTACATGTAAGCCTCAGCCTTTTTCTTTCTGCACTTTTGAACTTTCCTCACTTCTAGTTTGTCTATTATGTGTTTTCTTATCTGATTTTGCTCAAATAAGATGCTTTTAGAGGCAGAAAGAAGAGTGTTGCAATGACCATATATGTCATTAGGACAGCTCCGTTATCTCAAACTAAATATTTCAGATAATACCTTTTATTAAAGCATATTTTTATTTTTTAGCTATTCAGGGCATAACTAATTTTGGTCCAAAAAATCATTAAAAACCCAGAATTGCAATTTGCTCAAAATAGAACGCACTATTGAGATATAGTGTACCTATGAAATATTCTATGCTTACAGTCTAGACCCATATTCTGAAGAATAAATAAGATACAATGTCCTGCTTTCATTAAGTTTAAAGTCTATTGAGATTAACTTAATGCTAAGCAGGTTACTAAAATTTAGTCAGCAATGACCTGGGATGGAGTACTTCGAAAGTACACAGGAAGACTTCCTGGTGCCTTCCATCACTTCAGATGACACTTAGACCAGAAAGGATTGAGTATGAACTATCTAGGAGAAAAGCCAAAAGGAAATTTTATCAGACAGAACGAAGTAATGTAAAAACACTGACAGTGAGAAAAAATAAGGCAAATCTGGGAATTTAAAAGTAGTTTTGTATCACTAGAATGTAAAAGATAAGGTATGAGATAATGAAAAGATTAGATATGCTGGTGACATACATAGGAGTAATTATTTACCCTGGGTACAGTTTAAAGCATTTTGGAATATTATTAAACAAGAGAGTTAAATGTATTCAGATTTATGATTAATTCATTGGCACTAGTGAAGTTTTTGAGAGCTAGCAAGCTCTGATGAGTGAGTGAGGGTCATGGCATTTTATTATCATTTATTATGGTTTATTTGGGTCATGGCAGTTTATTTCAGCAGCTACCAAGTAAAACCGGTCTTATGGTAATAACAGGTCATTTCAGCAGCTAGCTTGCAGCATAATCCCTCTGAAGGCAATTGTATCCCCCTCCACCCCGGTCTCTTGACTCTGATTTAGTTAGGTATGATAACTTCAATTCATATAATCAATTTTCACACAGTTGAAACAAACTGGATCACTTCCTCAAAAATATATAAATTACTACAACTCATCTGATATAAGATGAAGTTATCTGAGTGGCCCTATACCTATGAATGCAATGGAATTCATGGTTTAGAAAGTCTCAGAAAAAAAACTGAGGAAAAATATTTTGATGGTATCAATGTCAACATCCTGGTTCTGATATTACATTATGCTTTTGCAAAATGTGATCATTAGGAAAGCTGAGTAAAAGGTACACAAGATCTCTGTTATTTCTTATAAATGCATGTGAATCTATAATTATTTCAAAATAAGAAGTTAAAAATGTTATGATGAATTAACTGCCATTTTAAATTAAAAAATAAAATTTTAGATTTGTAGCATGGATATTATTTATCTTCATATTATGTAATACCACCTTTAAATAAAAATATAAAAGCATTTTATTTATATGCAAAATAGCCAGCATTTTGTATTTTTCATTGTCTTTCATTTTAATAATTGCAACTTTTATTTTCTTTAATTATTTTATTATACTTTAAGTTCTAGGGTACATGTGAACAATGTGCAGGTTTGTTACATATGTATACATGTGCCATGTTGGTGTGCTGCACCTATTAACTAGTCATTTACATTAGGTATATCTCCTAATGCTATCGCTCCCCCCTCCCCTCTCCTCACAATAGGCCCTGGTGTGTGATGTTCCCCTTCCTGTGTCCAAGTGATCTCAGGGACATGGATGCAGCTGGAAACCATCATTCTCAGCAAACTATTGCAAGAACAGAAAACCAAACACCGCATGTTCTCACTCAACTTTTATTTTAAATTCAGGGGTACATATGCAGGTTTTGCCACATGAGTATATTGCATAATGCTGAGGTTTGAAATATGAATGATCCCTTCACTCAGGTAGCGAGCAGAGTACCCCAATAGTTAGTTTTTTAACACTTGCCTCCTCTCTTCCTCCCCACCGAGTAGTCCACAGTATCTATTGTTCCCATCTTTATGTCCATGGGTATCCAAAGTTTAGCTCCTCCTAAAAAGCAAGAATGGTAGTTTCCAACTGCATTCATGTTGCTGCAAAGAACATGATTTCATTCTTTTTATGGCTGCATAGTACTCCATGGTGTGTATGTACCACATTTTCCTTATCCAATCCACCATTAGGCAGCTAGGTTGATTCCATGTCTTTGCTATTGTGAATAGCACTACAATAAACATATGAGTACAGGTGTCTTTTTGACAGAACAATTGGTTTTTGTTTAAATATACTCACAGTAATGAGACTGCTGGGTCCAATGGTAGTTGCGTTTTAAGTTCTCTGAGAAATCTCCAAACCACTTTTCACAGTGGCTGAACTAATTTGCATTCCCACCAACAGTGTGTGAATGTTCCCTTTCTCTACAGCCTCACCAGCATCTGCCATTTTTTGAGTTTTTAATAACAGCCATCCTTACTAGTGTGAGATGCTATCTCATGGTGGTTTTGATATACATTTCTCTGAGGATTATTGATACTGAGTATTTTCTTCGTATTTTTGTTGGTCAGTCGTATGTCTCATTTTGAGAAGTATCTCTTTATGTATTTTACCCACGTTTTAATAGGGTTATTTGGTTTTATGGTTGTTGCATTAAGTTCTTTATAGCTCAGTCACCAGTATTTTTTAATCTTGTGCAAGCATATGTTTTGTTTTTGCTGAATAGTAGAAACCCTGTTCAAAGATTTTTATTTCACTTCTCATATAGATACATTCTAAAAATCCTATATCCAGCTTACAGGGATGTAAGAAATAATTGAAATGAAATGGAACTATGGATTTCTCTACTTTTCCCTTCCTTAGTGTGCTATTGTTTTCAGCACAAGTGTTTGGCTAACAAAATATGGGGAAGTAAAGTGAGTTTGAAAGGATATTAGATGTAAGGCTCCTTGGGCCTTGGAGTATGTTAGAATGCTGGTATCTTCTTTGAGTGTCTGTTTCAGATGGAAAACAAGGCCTCCCACAACTCTCAACTCCCAACATCCTTAGACACAGACTTGTGATTTTGGAACACGAGCACAGAATTTCAGTGGAATCACAACACATGGGAGTTCAGGGAGACTGAAAAGAACCTTGAACAATTGATTAGATATTGCTGGAGAGGAACACGGGCAGTCCAGCCTAACACAGAAGTTATTCTCTGGGCAACTGCAGATCTTATTTACTCATGTAAAATTACATTAAAGTTCTATAAAACAATCTTTGAAATATTATATGAAAATATTTCTATTCTTAGAAGGCGGTAGAATGAAATTATGAGGAGTATATGCTTTCAGTAAGACAGCTTGGATTATGTGGATAAAACAGGAAAAAATGTGGGAATAAATAACATGTGATAGTATAAAACATTCAATGAATGCCTGGGGGATAGTAATACATTTTATTCCTGTAGTAGTTGTATATAGATAACAATAGTTGCTGGATAACCATTCGGCAGAGTAAGTATGTACTGTATATACTAGCAAGAGAAGGTCATGAAAAAACAGTTTGAATAAAAGTCTTTGTTAAGTAGTAATTATACAATCTTTTAAAAAGCCATCTGATTTCTGTATGTATATGTTGTATGTCATGTTTTAATGTAACATTGTATTTTAACCACAAAGGACTGAGAGAAAGATGTCAGAATCGTGTGTGTGTGTGTGTCTGTGTGTGTGTGTCTGTGTGTGTGGCTTGTGCCCCAAGGATTTCAATCCTATTCAGAAACAAGAGAAATAAAAAGAATCAATTGGTAGAAGATATACAACTATTTTTTTTAAAGCAAGAAGAATTTATAATGGTCAAAGCTGTCCAAAGCTAGAATTTTCTGTCTCAGAAATTTGACATTCTGATGCACTAAATCTAAAGAATATATATATGTATGTGTGTGTATGCTTTAGAACATATGTATATATAGACTGTATATACTGTAGTATATAGAATATACTTAAGAAGATACTTTAGAATATATGTATATAGAAATATATGAAATATATACATACATTCTAAAGTATTAATACATACATTTGGAGTGTTGGAATAAGATTTCTTGAATTCTTTTTGTTTTGTAATATATAACAATACAATAATTTAAGAAATTGATTGTAGGTTGGACTACATCTATGGTTTCAAGTCCTTCTTCATTGGCATTCCAACATTCCAAAGTCACCTAAGATACATAATAAATACTTAAGTGTCCAAATTAATTTAATACTTATTTTGTGTCTGAGATACAAGATCCATAACTCTGCACTTTTTAAAACCCTAGAACTGACTCTGATATAGCCTGCCAATGGAGCTGCTGACTAGATGACCTTTCATATCTTCTCAAATTTGATGTTTGGTTTATTTGGTTTCTATCAGTGCTTGGAGTACACGAATGAGTCTTATGCCTTTCCTTATATTCAGGGCCTTGCTCATAATTGGTATTAGGTAAATGTTTCATAAATAAAAGAACAAATGAATGATTGAATAAAAGGACATCTCATCCCCCCCAACTCACCTCTCTGTATAATACTAAAGAACTTTTAAAAAATTAGCATAAAAGTTAATGAAATCAGTATGAAAGATGAAACAGAATGCAGTGGCAAGAGAGAAAAAATATGGATAAAACAAACTCAATTATTTAACATGTTGGGGAAGAAAAGGAGCTTGGGGAAAAACTATTAAACTAAGATAGGATGATAAGTTTAAGAAACTAGAACATGCTGAAAAATATGCAGTATATAGGACTTGAAACCAAAAAAAAAAGAAGGCAATGCATCAATATTGAGAGGCTTGAGGAGTAAGAGACAGGGAAGAAGAAAGTTCTGTCACTGAATGTGATATACTCATCATCCAAATACTACAGGCTAAGAAAAAAGTTTATATATATATTTCCTTTCGGTCTAGGAAGTAGCTTCATTACAAGAACTGTGAATGCATTAAGCATTTCACTGTTCACCTTAAGGGCGTGCTACATAGACTACTTTTTTTTTTTTTTCCTAGTTTGGCATGCTCTGGGGCATAAAATGATGTGGTTGCTGAAGTTTTGACATTTTAAAATATTTCAGTGATTAAATGTTTAATTAAGTCAGTGGACCCTGAGGTCACTTGGCAAAGGGTAGTTTTTTTGCTTTGTTTTGCTTTGTTTTGATTTCGATTTTGGATCAAATTCATTAAAACACATACACATATATACCCAATTTGAGAAAAGCATTGGTAAATCTGTTGGGAAAAAAACTTGCCTAAAAAATATTCATTTGCTACTGTTTCTTGAGTTAATCGGAGTTACAAGAAAGTGGTACTTCCGCATAGAATTATCTGGAAGTGTTTCATTGGAAAAAAGTTTATTATCCTAATAAATGATGGAGTAAATAACAAATAACCCGTCTGGCGCAGTGGCTCATACCTGTAATCCCAGGACTTTGGGAGGCCGAGGTGGGCAGATCACTTGAGGCTAGAAGCTCGAGACCAGCCTGGCCAACATGGTTAAAACGCCACCTCTACTAAAACTACAAAAATTAGTCGGGCGTGGTGACATATGCTTGTAATCCCAGCTTCTCCAGGAGACTGAGGCAGGAGAATCACTTGAATCCAGGGGGCGTAGGTTGCAGTGAGCTGAGGTCGCGCCACTGCACTTCAGCCTGAGTGACAGAGCGAGACTCCATCTCAAAATAAATAAATAAATAATAAACAAATAATAATAATAAATTTAAAATAATATATACATGGGTGGGAAAGCTAAAAACTGGAACACGTAATACTAAGGAATCCTGCAGCTTCCATGCGCATCCAACTCTATCCTAAATTAAGATGCAAGCTCACTGTGGACTGATCAAAGACAGTCAGATTAATGGTGGAAAATTATGCAAATTTCACTGTAGTTTAATAATTTAGTGCTGCATTAAATCCTTTGGGGATTAAGGCATTATATGATTAATTTATTCATAAGTCATTGATTCATTGGTTCAGGGACATTTGCTAGTTAGTGAGCTCTCCCATTTGCAGACATTGGTTCAGTTTGTTTGTTGTTGGTGTTTTAGCAAAACTTGGCAAAGTTTCCTCCATAGAGTAATACAGTTATTCTTTGGTATCCATGGAGGATTTGGAGGATTGGTTCCAGAACCCCTGTGAATACCAAAATTCACAGATGCTTCAGTCCTTTACATAAAATAGTGTAGTATTTGCAGAAAACCTACATACATTCTCCCATATAGTTTAAATCATTTCTAGAGTATTTATATTTAATTTACATAACAATATAGATGTAGTATAAATTGTCACACTGTATTACTTTTAAATCTTTATTATTTTTATTGTTGTATTGTTATTTTTATTATGTTTTTAAAAATACTTCAATTCCTCATTGGTTGAATTAGAGAACCAGTGTGCAATTTAAAAAAGTGTGGCATGTGGTATCTGTAGTATTGAATGAATTTCCATATATATTTATCATGATAATTTTTTGAGATAGAAATTTATGTTTTTATCTCTATTCTGGTTTTTTTTTTTTATGTTCTCCCCCCCTTTTTTCCCCCTTTAAGTAGCTGGCCACATTCTGCTTTCTTTTCTCAGATGAGATTTGTTTTGTGCTTCTAAACTTTTGTTTCCAAGTGTCTAAACCCACTGAAAATAATAGGATTTGAAGAAACTTGCTGTATCTCTAGACTAAATAAAGATTCTTCCAGGTTGAGTGGTGTGTGTGTGTTTCTGTGTATCTCTGTGTGTGTGTCTTTGTGTATATAGCACTGTGTTGGGGGAGATGCCATGTGGCAGCATCTCCAAGGATGTGGCAGAACCTCAGTAGTAATGAACCCACATTACATTGAGAAGACTGGAAGAGTACACCACTTCCAGCCAATATGGTAATTCCCATGCATAAGGAAGACACAGAAACAATGGGCAATTGGGGTTGCCAGCTGGCTAATAAAATTCTTAAAGGAAACACAATCAGTGATCAATTAGTCATCCCTGATGTTTAGAGTGGTTTACGATTTCAAAAATTTGAAGTAAGAAAAACAAATATGATTGATATTAAATTATTTACAAGGCTATGGAAATCAAGAGATGAGTTTATGAGTTGAGATTTATACATAATATACAGAAGTTCCTAGTAGAAAAGGCAATAACAAGAAAAATAACCATAACCCTGTATGTATAGGCATGTTGTTTGTGTTTTCCCATAGATGGACGAAGCTCACTGAAATCAGCAGAAGTATTGTATGAGTCAGTCATGGGCATGGGAGCCTCTTATATAGAGAAATATATACACTTCAAAGGCAACTCTGAGAGATTTATTCACTAATTGCTTGGGAGAGGATATTGGAATTTCAACAGAAATAATAAAATGTGAAAAATCCTTGGAATTTACCAGACCTGTATCCAACCTCCAATGCAAATAACATGAAGATTATCTGTTGATTCTTATTCTGTGGTGGCAGAGACGCACTGGCACCATTTTGTGATGACACCAGAGAATAAAACTAAAGGCTAAAATAATAGAACATCTCAGATCATGAATAAGAGAGAAACGGGAGCTCCATGAGATAGATCATCCATTGCTAGAAATATAAAATGTTAATATCTGATTAAGTGTGAATACCACTGGAATACATTCCAGTAACACAGTAATGCCCATGCATTATTGGTTAAAATCATGAATTATTAAATGCGTATATCATGAACAATGCTTTTATTTTTACTTTCTATACTTCATACTAAATAATTTTCTCAAAATAAATACATTATTTTACCTCTAGTCAAAACTGATTTATAAATTATCTTTCTAATTCTCTTTTTATCTGAAAATGAGGAGTTTGTTATCTTAATTGATCTATTAAGTTTCTTCTAGATCCGTAAAATGTCTTACTGACAATGATAATCGAATAACAGTTCAGCTTATAGAAGAAAGACATTTTGGTTCATTAATTTGTCTATTCAACAAATCTTCGTTGTCTCTGGTTTACTAGCTATTATAGTAAGTTATAAATTTGAAAATATGAGTAATATGAAGATATTTTCCACAAAAAGGCTAAAGACTATAGGGACAGACATGTACGCAAATAATCACTCAAGATTCAGTACTCTGCATCGTACAGAAATAAGACAATTTTGACTCAATTTTGACTCTGCATCACACAGAAATAAGACGATTTTGACTCAATAGTCCCAGCACTTTGCAGGGCCAAGACAGGTGGATCACAAGGTCAGGAGATCGAGAAAATCCTGATCAACATGGTGAAACCCCGCCTCTATTAAAAATACAAAAATTAGCTGGGCATGGTGGTGTGCAGCTGTAGTCCCTGCTACTGGGGAGGCTGAGGCAGGAGAATAGCTTGAACCTGGGAGGCGGAGGCTGCAGTGAGCAGAGATTGCGCCATTGCACTCCAGCCTGGCGAGAGAGCAAGACTCTGTCTCAAATAAATAAATAAATAAATAACAAATAATAAATAATAAAAAATAAGTAAAACTATTTTGACTCAATCATCTTTTTTGTTCATTTAAAAAAGCAGATTCTCTCTGTTATTATACATAAAGAGTCAAAATTTTAACATTATCTGTCAGAATACTTAAATTCACAGGTAATTTTTTAAAGACTTGGGGAAGGAAGGTGTATTAGTCAGTTTCACACTGCTGATAAAGACACACCCGAGACTGGGAAGGAGAAGAGGTTTAATTGGACTTAAGGAGTTCCACATGGCTGGGAAGCCACAGAACCATGGTGGGAGGTGAGAGGCACTTCTTACCCAGCAGTGGTAAGAGAAAATGAGGAAAAAGCAAAAGTGGAAAACCCTGATGAACCTATCAGATCTTGTGAAACTTATTACCTATTACAAGAATAGCACAGGAGAGGCTGGCCCCCATGATTCAATTACCTCCCTTAGGGTCCCTCCCACAATATGTGGGAATTCTGGGAGATACAGTTCAAGTTGAGATTTGGGTGGGGACACAGCCAAACCATATCAGAAGGTAAAGGCAGAGTACAAAAAAATAACTGACTTTGGGAGGTAACGGCAGGTGGATCGCCTGTGGTCAGGAGTTTGAGACCAGCCTGGCCAACATAGTGAAACCCGTCTCTACTAAAAAATACAAAAAAAATTAGCTTGGAATTGTGGTGGGTGTCTATAATCCCAGCTACTCAGGAAGCTGAGGCAGAAGAATCGCTTGAATCTGGGAGGCAGAAGTTGCGGTGAGCCGAGATTGTGCCATTGCACACCAGCCTAGGCAACAAGAGCGAATCTCTGTCTCAAAAAAAAAAAAAAAAAAAAAAAAAAAAAGAAAGAAAGAAAAGAAAAGAAAAAAGAAGGAAAAGGTAACTGAATATTGTTTTCCATTCTCTTAAAGATACGGGATTTGCTATACCAGTGGTATGAGAAAGAGACAGACCCATTTATTGAGTATCTGCCAAGCACTGTGCTAGGAACTGAATATTTATTGCCAAATAAATATTGGTATAACATTACCATATTTTATATTTGTGTGTGTGGGAGGATCACATCTCTATCTTGATATCATTCTTTTTTTTTTTTTTTTTTTTTGATACAGAGTCTAGCTCTGTCACCCAAGCTGCAGTGCAGTGGCACAATCTTGGCTCACTGCAACCTCCACCTCCCGGGTTCAAGTGATTCCCCTGCCTCAGCCTCCTGAGTAGCTGGGACTACAGGCACATGCCATAACACCCAGCTAATGTTTGTATTTTTAATAGAGACGGGGTTTCAATATGTTGGCCAGGCTGATCTAGAATTCCTGACCTTGTGATCCACCTGCCTCAGCATCCCAAAGTGCTGGGATTACAGGCATCAGCCCCGCACCAGCCAATACAATTCCTCTTAATTTAAGTCGTTATTTCACAGGTCAGAATCTGTCCTATTCCTTCAGTCATCAATCTTTCCCTAGTTAAGACTGAAGGATATTAGCAAATTTATTTTGGAGATAGAATTTTTTCTCTGTTGGTAATCAGTCTTAAATAATGAAATAGTGTCCTGAGAGAACAGTAGAAGTTCTACCGATTTAGAACATTTTAAATTAGACATAATGACATTGCTAGACGTGATCTTGTTAGGATTGTAATAAGGCTATGTCCCCACTCTTTATATGCCTCTGAAATCATTCATTTGGAAGGATCCCTGTTCTCACTGAAGACCTCATACTTTTTTTTTTGTTGTTCAACTGGAAGGATTTAGTCTAAAAAATATATTCCAGTCCATCTCATTAATAATGTATATTGTAAGGAACAATCTTGTGCCGGCAGATGTATAGAACAGTTGGCCCAGTAGGTCATTTCAATCTCTTATTTCTATAATTCTATGAACCTGCTCTGACAATATGAGCACTGGAACACCCAATATTCCTAAAAGCTGAATGGCTGTGAATCAGGAATTTTGATGTCTGACTGGCAATATTAGCACAAAACTGTCAGAATGAGGAGGGGATCATTTAAACTCCTTAGCAAGACTGAGATAAATCTGGCAGAGCTACTGGATGGAGCATTTGCTAATTAAACTACACTCTCTTAAATTAAAGGATGAAAAAGTGCCAAATAAAGAGAGAAAAATGAATAATACATGTTAAAAAAGATGTTTCTCTGTGGGGGTTGGCTGCAGTGTTATTTATGATACCTAAAATTAGAAATATTGTATACCTCTAACAATAGAAAACTGATTTTTTGAAACTAAGCTATAGCATGGGATAATCATGCAGCAATTTAAAAAGTCAGCATATTATGTTTGATATAGAAAAAACTCAAAGACTTAGTTTTAAATCAAAAAGTAAGAAAATTGCAGAACATAATACATAATGTAATGCTGTTTTGTGAAAAGTTACTACATTGTAAATTTGTGGGCTTACATATATCCGTATGTAAACAATACAAGATTCAAAAATATTAATATTGGTTACTCAGAGGAGAAGAATGGGGTTTGAGTAAAAATTAATGGCATTTAGCCACTGTGAATTGCTCATAAATATTATAACAAGAATAGATTCTTATATTACTTTTTAGATAAACGTGTATAAAAACAAAAGAAAAACACTCCTTAATTTTTCAAAATGAATTTGAAAAGTAGAAGAATATAATGGAAAGAATTGTTAATCTGGGGAATTGAAACAAACTAGGCACAGGTCTGGGTTTTTCTGAGTCTGCATTTCTTCGTCTGTTTTCAGAATAGTTAATAACTAAAGCACAAGGTTAATGTGATACCCTATAAACAATCACAAGTACAGAGCCTGCTACAGAGCACAAATGTTCTTAATGGCTAGAGAATTATTGCCCTTTCTCTCTTCCCCTTTCACACACTTAAAAAGAGACAGGTCACTTACAGACTTCTGCCATAGTACTAAGAATGGAAAATTAGTCAAAAGGTGAGTGAAATTTACAGAATTCATAACAAAACAACAACAAAGCCCGGTCATCATGCCTCACTATTTGAAAGTATAGCAAAACATATGTCTCAGGACTAATCATTGGGAACAGAGTTCTAAAACGGAAGAAAAAATGTTGAACAGATGAACTTTAAAATCCAGACAGAGACAAGATCTGCATTTAGATACATGTGGCTATTTTAAAACATATATATGTCAAGAGAGGAGACGGTAGTTGGGAAGAGAAGGTTACTGAATCACTGGTGTCTGCTTTGGCTTTTCCTTTGCGCTGTAAGGAATCTTGGCTGGAAATTATATGGGAAGATCCAATGAATAAATTGGATATATTCCCTACTCATTTATCTTCAGCTCATCAAAGTGGTGCTGTGATGCTGAGACTGCTCCCTGCTCAGGCTGTATTTCATCAGTCTCATTCAAACAGTGTTCTTGCCAAGGAAAGTGTGTAAGAAGCAGGATAGAGAGGAAATCAATAAACTCATAATCATAGGAGCATCCTTCGATGCCACTGATGAGGCTCTGTACCCCCTGAAAAAGCTTGGGTGTTTCCTTTGCTTTATCATTTTATGAATTAAGGCTGAGACTCTGCAGCATATATACTCATGTGGTGATTAAGGTCCTTAGAAATATAGGACAAATGACACACCAAGCTCTTGGACAATTTTTATTTCTGGATATATCCTACGTTGCCTTTATTTCCACCTCCCAACCACCCTGGCCCTTATTTTTTCTCTCAGAGTAAGGATCTTCTAAAGGAAATAAGTGTAAGGAGAAAAAAAAAAAAAAAAAAAAAAAAAAAAAAAAAAAAAAAAAAAAAAAACACCTTTGTATTTCTCCAATTACAAAAGAGATTAGGGAGCTTCCACTTTTGGTCATGATGGAGTAAAGGAGCCAGATTTAACCTCCAATTCTGAAAAACTATAAACTGGATAAAATACATGAAATGATAGTTTAAGGCATTGGATAACCAGCAGTGCAGAACAGTGACCACTGAGAAAAGGACCAAGCTAGATGTGCCCTGTGATTTCCCCAGCTTACTGGCTGCAGACAGACCTTAACACAGAGGAGTTAAGAATCTTAACAGAGCTCAGCAATCTCAATGAGTCAAGGAAAACAACTTCCAAGTTCAAAGAGAACAGAGCTCTGGAGATATGCAGAGGACTAACATAAGCCTTCTCACATAAGCATGTGGGAAAACGACCACAACCAGAGACAGAACTAACAGAAAAGTTCAGGTAAAATAATTTTAAGAGCTTACACGGAGCAATAGCAACTGTGGAAGAATCACAGCAGTAAGGGCAAATCCAAACAATGGGCTAAACTGAAAGACATGACTCTTGCCTAGGACAATGTTCCTGAGAACTAGGTATGACATATTTAACTGAACTTTGGCTTGCTGCCAATGACCTAGTCCTGTGAGTTGCTACTTGGAAGACTGCAGACTGACATATTAAAGATTTCTCTCTTTCAGGCCATAAAATGCGGAAATAAATCACTGCTGCTAATTGAACAGTGTGAATCACTCAGGTAGACAGGCACAGTTAGGGCCCATTCTCTGATGACATTGACTGCAATCAAATTACTGATCAAGATAGCACCGCCTGTTCACTGAAAATTCTACCTAGATCTATAATCGAACCAGACATGGTAATCCATCCAACATCATGGAATGGGCACAAAACTAAAGACTATACGTTTCTGATGCAAATGCTATCCTTGCATGTCAAATATTTCATGTTGTAACTCTCACCAATAATTCTCCCATTTGTCTCATGGTGACAGAGGCTATATTGCATGAGTTTGTCTCTGCTTACTTCTGGCAAACTGACCACATTGGAGTGTTTGCCCATCTCTCTGGGCAACTGGGCCTCACTACTATTTCAGTCTGTCCAGCTGATTCTGGTACCATATTTTCCTTTGGAACAGAACTGTCATGTTTTCAGTTCATCCACAGTCAATGATAATGGTATACATTTTGTAGTGAAGACTGCTCAACAGTGGGTCGATTGTTACAGCATTTGATGGACACTTCATGCCTTTTATTTTCCCCAGGTTGCTGATATCATCATGAAGTGGAATGGACTTCTAAAAATAAACTCAAAAAGGTTTCTGCTCTCTATTGCTCTCACCTTCTCCTCATCCATACACCTTAGCAAGGCAGTTTGGTAATTAAAAATGGCTGTCCACAACAAAGGTTTACTTCTCTTTGTTAATGGAACAAATGATGAGTTACAGAAACTATTTTTAAATCAGGTATTTTGCTATGACCAGTCCTAGGCATGATGCTTCTTCCTCTTGACTCCTACTCTGAGGAAACTTGCCTTATATGTTTCTGAATGGCCATCTGAATAAAAAAGTGCCTGAGAAATTCAAACTTAGTTCTAGTTCAGCCACCTGCATTGTCATTTAGGGTGGATGTGGTCTTGGATCATAAAAACAATTACCATTTGCTTGAGTACACTGTTCACTGAGTTTGCCTTTGCTGGCCCCATGCAGGCAAAGGTAGAAATAGATTTCCAAGTTCCCCACTCAGCCTCTGTTGACATTCAAAGACTAGGTTCTTCGTGAATGCTGGACAGAAATGGGAGTTCCGGCTCCCAGCTAGGCCTTCACTGCTCCATCCGTGGATGGGTTGGAATACTTCATTACTGCACCACACTTGGCTTCCACTGACACCATAGATGGGTACCTCATTGGCATCTAGTGGTGGTGGGAGTCCTGGCATGTCATTTGATGTCCCTTGTTTTCATCCCAGCAGGAAAGAGTAACACCTCTTTAGTGTCAGGTAAGGATGGAACTTCAGGTTCTTTATGTGGTCTCCACGTCACCATGGGCCCGGGGATGGTTGCCATCCCTTCCAGAATGAAATTTTCAGTTCCCTATTCAACCTTCTCTGACACCACCTTGGTGTGGGGAGGGGGCTGGGGCCACCCATTATAACCTGATGAGAGTAGACATCTATATTTCCCACTCAGTTTTTCCTGAATAAAGGAAGGATCTCAGTTTTATCTGAGGTGCTTTGCTAGAGTAGAGCAGCCATTTTCTATAAGTTTTTGTCTTGTAATGCTGCCTCTTTTTCTATACTTAAAAGGAGGAATAGGGAAAAACAAATAAACAAAAAGCAAAAAGATGTAATCCATCTTCCCAGAAGTTCTGTTTGGCTCACACTCACAAAATTGATTGTTAAAAGAAATATTTAAATATTTACTTCCATTAAAAGCCAACTTTTTCAACAAAACTAAGCTGCTAAGAAATTTTGTTGTGAGTAAATTCTACCGGGAGTGGCTATTGCTTAGGCATTTTATAGGCAGATGTGAATGTATTTGACTCTCCTATCTAGACTTAGGGACACATTTTGGAAGCATTATAGGCTTTTGCATATTTAATAGCATCATTTAGCCCAGAAGAGATTCAAAAGATGATGAAAGGAGAAAGAATGATCATTCAGAAAAGGGAAACAGACTTCATGGTTAGAATTTTTTGGTACTTATCTCAGAGAAGGGACGTTCAGCTTCTTTTACAGAAATAAGAAGATGTTTATTAAATTCAGTGACCCAATAATATTGCTTGATTCTACAGAAAAAAAAATGTTTTAAAATTTTTGCAGAGATTATACAACTCTAGAGTCTTCAAATCGTGAGCATCCCTTAAGAGAGCTTTCGATCCATTTATGTCTTACATTAGCATACTTTATAAAAAAAAGGTTTTGTGTTTTGTTACTTCCAAACTTTTTAAGTCTCACCTCCCTGTGTTTTCTCCCTGATGCCTTATGCTCCAGTCTCTCCATACTCTTCTTAGTGTCCTAAGCCTTCCTGCGACCAGCCAGCTATTATCTCCTCTGACAGAAATGCCCTTCCCTTGCCCACCCCAACCTGCTTTTCTTTGCCCACATCCACCTCTGTGACTTTATTAAGTCTGTTTTAAATTATTCTAATTTAAGAGTACCACCCATTCCTTGTTGCAAGCCTGATTAAACTGTCAAATGCCTTATAACTTTAGTATTTCTACTTACATATCCAATACCATGAAAACCAGTAACCCAATTCATCAGGTCACATCCCAGGTTGGTAGTCAGCCTTCAACTAACTGCCCTTATGTAGGGGGCTCACTGTAGTCCAACTGTGGATGTAGCTAAGAGGCCAGCGATCAAATTGTACCAAAGAGAACTGCCTGGAGCTGACCCCTTTTTAAAAGAATTTGTAAAGAATATTTCTTATAAATAAGGTCATATAATATGTGGCCTTTTGTATCTGGTTTCTTTCATTCAGCATATTTTCAAGGTTTATTTATCTTGCCTCATGTACTGGATACTTACTTCATCCTTTCTTATGATGGAATGATACTCCTGTGTATAGATATACTACCTTTTGATTACTGATTTGTGAGCTTACAGACATTTGAATTGTTTCAAAATTTGTGTCTATCACAAATAATACTTCCATAAACATTTATGTACAAGTATTTTTGTCATATATTTTCATTTTTGGATATATACAAAGTCATGGGTCACTTAAAGATGACAATACATTCTTAGAAACGTGTCATTAGGAGATTTCATTGTTGTGCAAAGATCATATAATGGCTATAAGTTATAGCTTATTGCTCCTAGGCTGTAAACCTGTACAGCATTTTACTGTATTGTATACTATAGACAATTATAACACAATGCTAAGTGTTGGTGTATCTAAACATACCTACCCATAGAAAAGGGACAGAAAATATGGTATTATAATTGTATGGGACCACTGTCATATAGTAGTTCTTTATTGACTGATATGCCATTATGCAGTGCATGAGTGTATATAAGAATGTAACTGCTAGATCACACAATAACTTTATGTTTAACTGTTGGAGGATCAACTGAACTGGTTTTCAAAGCATTTGCGCCACTGTGCATTCACATCAACAAAGTATAAGTGTTCTTTTAAGTTGGTGCAGAAGTAATAGAGGTTTTATCATTACTTTCAATGGCAAAAACCACGAATACATTTGTACCAACCTAATAATTTCTCAACATCCTTGCTAACACTTATTATTTTTCATGTTTTAAAATTACAGGCATCCATATGGGAGTGAAGTGGTATCTTACTGTGCTTTTGACTTGCATTTTCATAATGATTAATGATGTTGAGTATATTTTTATGTAATTATCATCCACTTGTATATCTTCTTTGATAAAATGTCTGTTTAAATCCTTTGCCCATCTTTTCTTGGTTCTTCCTCAGGTGGCTACCAGCCTGCTGGTTTTCCCTGTGAGTGTCAACTCTTAGTTTTCAAGTCTACCATGGAATCGGAAATGAGTAATGGGAATATGGAAAATTTAAATACCACAAAATTTACAGGTTTTGCCAAGATGCAACAATCTTTATTAAATAAATGCTCCCTACATTTCTGCAAGTCTTTGGTTAATTTCCAGAGTTCTGAAAAAATTTATTCTGTCCACTTTTAACAGCATTCTTATTGTCTCTTTGAAAAGGAGAATTTTCAGAGGTCTGTGTTCCTACCATTCCAGAAGTACCAGCCTCTATTATAATTTTAAGGAGTATTCTTTTAAGCCTTTTTTGTATCTTTCACCTCACAATAGATATCATCAAATCTTGTTTGTAATTTTCTCAACTTATATCCAGAATACAACTACTTGTCATAATACTCTGCCACCATCTTGGGCTAAGCCACTATCATCTTACATCTTGATTGTTACTGAATTCTTCCATAAGGTCTGAATCAACTGTTGTCTTCCTGTAAAACTCAAACAAGCATCTAGACTGACCTCTCTGAAAAGGAAGTCAAAGTACATCCTTTCTTTGTTTTAAGTACTCTAAGTAGTTTCCTTTCTCACATAGACTAGAATGTAAGTCTTTCCAGATGCCTAAAAGTCCCTATGTGATCTGATACCTGCCTTCCTTTCTGCTTTCTCAGCTCTTTCCTGCTTTCTCATCTTACATCCACTGCAGTGGCCCTTTGCTATTTCTCAAGTATGCTATGTAGCCCTGCATGACTTCACCTCAGAACCTTTACATTTCCTTTCCTCCTCTGTGCAGAGGTCTTACTTACTTTCAAGTGTCACCTCAATGGGGATGTCTTCCATAATTTTCTTATATAAAACAATAAACCAGACCGGTGCAGTGGCTCATGCCTGTAATCCCAGCAATTTGAAAGGCCAAAGCAGGTGGATCGCTTGAGCTGAGGAGTTTGAGATCAACCTGGGCAGCATGGCAAAACCCCATCTCCACAAAAAAATACAAAAATTAGCCTGGCATGGTGGTGTGTTCCTGTAGTCCCAGCTACACAGGAGGCTGAGGTGGTAGGATCGATTGAGCCTAGGAAGCAGAGGCTGCAGTGAGCCAAGGTTGCACCACTGCGCTCCAGCCCAGGTGACAGAGTGAGATCCCCATCTCAATAATAATAATGATAATAATAATAATAATAATAAATAAAAACATAATAAACCTTCTGCTCCATAGATAGTCTCTTCCCTGTGTTATTAACCTGTGTTATTCTCCATAGCACTTATCGTCTAACATATTATTTTTAAAATTTATTTAGATTATTTCTATTTTTATTTCCTAGCTACTAAAATGTGACATGAGTACCAGGGCTTCTACATTTTATTTCTCACATTATCTCCAGTTCTTAAATCAGTGCCTGGTGTAATGAGTGTGTTACAAATATTTGCTAAAATAAATGAATGAACCAGAGATGTGCAAAGCAAATTAAGAGGAAGAGAATTAAGTTTGCAAATACATTAATAATTTTCTATCTCTGAAATAAAAGAAAAAATCTCTTGATACATTTTATAATGCCCATCATAAACTAATTTATTTGAGTTGCTCTGCCTCTGTGGATTAACTGCAAATGTGTTCTCATTTAATAGAATCCAGATCAATAGAAGTGACAGCAATTAATTCAGGGTGATTTCCCCCCCTCCTAGTTCAGAATCCAAATACCAGAGGAAGCAAAGGAAGCCCGCCCAGTTGTTTCTCTTCACAAACACAGAATTGTGGAGCACATCTTGGCTCGACCCAGCTTCTGCCTGAATGGTCTCCATCTGTTTGGTACCATGTGGCACACTAGCATATGCCAAGCAATCAGTTATTCTGCTGTATGCGAAGGGAGACAATAAAAAGATTAATACAATTCCTTTAACTCTGATGAGGAACACAACGGCTCAGTGGCCTCACACATGCATTCTGGAAATTACTGTGCTACAGAAAACTGTTAAACTCATTTCTGGGCTGAGTAAAATATTAAAAAACAATTTGAGAGAGCAAGTGCATTGAACAATGTTCATGACAATCCCCTCTAGACCTCATTTTCTGGCCCAGGTTGACAAGACACATTGAAAAAAATGTACACAGCAGCCTCAGAAAAAGATGTGTCTTCTGTGTTAGAACACCCAGGCAAGGGACTCTCTGTTAGGCATGAGATCAGAGCATTACAGCCACTCATCCTAGATAGCAACATTGCCACTGATTTTCTGTCCCAAAGACCTCCTCAAGTTTCTAGGAAGCTAAAAAGAGGACTGCAGGGTAACTTCAAGCTTGGTAGAAACGCAATTTTAACCTGGTTTTCCTAGACACCAGCTTGGAATTTAATAATTGGTCTTAAAACATGGCAGGAACTTTCCACTCAGTTCAAGCTTCTCTCATAATTATCTTCTCTTAACTTTTTTTAATATCCCAGGAAATAGATAACATTTACATTTACCAAAAGTGGAGGCCCTGAGTTATAATTTCTTTATAACTTTTCCCCTATTAAACATGCAATATGCATTTTTTGGTAGATAACTTGGAAAATATAAATGAAGAATACACCTAAATTCCTATAATCCAGCTAAGGACTATTAAAATTTAGGAGTATAATATTCTCGAAATTTATATTTCGATAAGTGTGTGTGTGTGTGTGTGTGTATACATAGTAGACATATAGATGTTTCTCGACTTACAATGGGGTTATGTCCAGGAAAACTCATCATTAGTTGAAAATATTGTAAGTCTAAAATTAATGTAATATACCTAACTTATCAAACATTTTATCTTAGCCTAACCTACCTTAAACATGCTAAGAACACTTACGTTAACCTACAGTTGGGCAAAATTATCTAACACAAAGCCTCTTTCATAATAAAATATGAATATCTCACCTAATTCATTGAATACTGTATATTACATTGAAATTGAAAATTGGAAACTGTATGTATACAGCACAGTTATTCATAGTTACATATGTTGAAGGACATATATATGTTTTATATCTATATCTATATCTATCTATATATAGAAAACTCAGGAATACACAAATGATGTCCACAATTGTTTTACTTACTAATTTACCATTTCTGCAATATGCCAAGGAAATTATATTCCCAGAGGACAATGAGAGATGAAGAAATTCTGATTACTAGCTAGAATTTTGGCCTCAAACTTTCATGTGGTAGCATGCTGAACTAAATAAGTGTGCACCAGGAAGAGCACCTCTTGCTCAGGTTACATAAGTCAAAATGGTCTTATTTTCTGTGACAGTCATTCTTATCTCACCTTTCCTAAGTAAGAAAGGATGGTCTATGAGATGAGAATGACACTTCTTTCCAAGCATGAAAAGACTATAAGCATTGTATTTTCACCACTTGTACTTGTACAACAAAAATTAGAGGGGTTCATGGTTTTCCATTGCACCACAACTCCTTCCAAAAATGACACTAACATGATAATAAAATACATTTTTAATGACCTAAAATTTAAAAAATACAGAGAATGTGAAATAAAATAGAAGAAAACATTTTAGAGATGGGGCCTCATCCTATTGGCCAGGCTGGAGTGTAGTGACACAATTGTAGCTCACTGCAACCTCACACTCCTGGGCTCAAGCCATCCTCCTGCCTCAACCTCCCTAGTAGCTAGAACCTCAGGAATGTGCTACCATATCTGGATTTGTGTGCGTGTGTGTGTGTGTGTGTACTTTTTGTAGAAACCAGCTCTTACTATGTTGCCCAAGCTGATCTGAAACTCCTGGCCTCAAGTGGTCCTCCCTCCTCAGCCTCCCAAAGTGCTAGGATTACAAGCCTGAGCCGCCACGCCCAGCCACTTTATTAACAAGTACATCCAGGAAAAACAAATAGCTCTGTGTGGATTCAGACGTTTAATGTCTTTGCTCAGTCGTTCATGATATTCTGTGATGATAGAACAGAGAGTGACATGAACAAACATGAATGTCAAATATGCAAAAATAAATTCATATTTGAACTACAGATAATTATAAGATACATATTTACTGGCAATCTCAGACTCGACTACACATTAAAACTATTTGGGGTACATTGTAAAATCCCAGGATGGACCCTAGAACTACCACTGGGGTTGAGGTCCAGGCAACAGTAGTTCAAAAGCCTCTCCATGCAAAACCAGTTTGCAGACAAGTTTGACTACTGGTGGTTTAGAATAGCGGTTCACAAAGAGCAGCCCCAAACTAGCAGTATCAGTATCATCTAGGTACTTTTTTTTTTTTTTTTTTTTTTAAGACAGGGTCTCTCTTTGTTCCCCAGGCTGGAGTGCAATGGCATGATCTCGGCTCAATGCAACCTCTGACTCCCAGGTTCAAGCGATTCTCCTTCCAAGTAGCTAGGACTACAGGAGCATGCCACCATGCCCAGCTAATTTTTTTTGTACTTTTAGTAGAGACAGGGTTTTACCATGTTGGCCAGGGTGATCTCAAACTCCTGACCTCGTGTGATCTGTGCCCGTCTCAGCCTCCCAAAATGCTGGGATTACAACTGTCAGCCACTGAGCCCGGCCTAGGCACTTTTAATAAATGTACAATCTCAACATCTAACCCAGTTGTACAGAAGGAGAAATTCTGCGGGTAGGTAACAGCAATCTGAGTTTTAGAAAGCGTTGTGGATGATTCTAAAGTTTGCTGTAGTTTGAGAACCTCTGCCCTAGGACCTCATCATATAAAGTGTAGTCCACAGACCTACAATTAGAGTTACTGTTGTCCCAGTTTACCAAGAACATTCCTGGGTTAGAACTGAAGTCTCATATCCTTGGCAAACCAGAATGGTTGGCCACCCTACTCTCAGCAATATCATCAGTTGGATGCTTGTTATAAATGAAAAATGTCAGGCCCTGCTCCAGACATTCTGGATCAGAATCCACATTTTAACAAGATCACCAGATGATTTTAATGCACTTTATGGATTGAGAATCACTGCTTTTGGACAATGGTAGTGAATCTCAAGCCTGCTGCACAATAGAATCACCTGGAAGTCTGTTAAAAATGGTGGTACCCAGGCTCTTACCCAAGACTGAACCATAGCCTCTGGGCATGGGCCCCAGGCATCTGTGTGAATCCAAGTTTGAGAACAACTGCACATTCCAAATGTCATGAAGCAAGATTGAAGTCAATCTTACATAAACTCTTACAGTTCTAGACATCCACAGTCCAATATATATTCATATATATTGGAAGTATGTTTGGAGCACCTACTCAGATGGCAGATACTGTGTTAGGATCCTATGGACACAAAGATGAGTAAGACATAGACCTTTATATGAAGTAATCATAATCTAGAGACAGCGTCTCCTTCTAATCTCTACACTTCATGCATAGAAAAGAAATACTGTTAACAATTTAAGTTCTTTTAGTGTTTCCCATTTGCTTTCTTTTTGACTGTCTTTCAGTCTTTGCCCTCAAGGGTTGGAGAAATTAAGATGTTTTTGATTCAGGTTTCAAAGAATCATCACTCTTCTATGAATATGCAACTAAGAACTTTCAACAAAAATTATAGTGAAAAATAAACATTGGTATCCCAACTAGGGCAGATATTTAAAGATTTCCTATGTTTTAGACTGAAATGAATCTTGAACTGTAATATGTTTTTACTTTTTTAGTTATAAATTTTTGGGCTTCACCTACCCTCAGTAGAACACTTTAGAAAACATTTTTTTTTTTGCAGATATTTTTGAGAAGTAAATATAGAACCAAGAAATCTTTATGACATATATGAAGTATCAGCCGTAAGTTATCTCTCTTTTGAGCACTTAATTAAAATAAGATATACAGAATAGAAATTTGCAGTCACCCAGGTTAAACAAACTTGAGCATTCCCTTTGTCGGCTAACCTATCAAGAGACTGACACGGCCATACATTGTGTATTCAGGTGTGTTACTGAAGTGACTCAGTGGCAGAAAGCTTTAGTTCATTAGATAAAAATCAGACTGGTCTTGCCTTGTAATGAAATCTTCTTATAAGCATTTAAGAAAGAATATTGCGTATAACTCTTTGTGGTTGAAATCACTGCTTCTATCATTTTCTCCCAAGATACATACATTATTTAAATTGAACTTGCCACAATCACACTTTACCTTGCTGGCACAACTTTTTGAATACTAACAATGCTCCTAGAGCAAGTAAGGATGACATGAGATAATATTTTCTCCTCAGATAATGGGAACGAGTGTTTGTTTGTTTGTTTGTTTATACTTTAAGTTCTAGAGTACATGTGCATAACATGCAGGTTTGTTACATATGTATACATGTGCCATGTTGGTGTGCTATACCCATTAACTCGTCATTTACATTAGGTATATCTCCTAATGCTATCCCTCCCCACTCCCCCCACCCCATGACAGGCCCCAGTGTGTGACGTACCCCGCCCTGTTTCCAAGTGATCTCATTGTTCAATTCCTACCTATGAGTGAGAACATGCGGTGTTTGGCTTTCTGTCTTTGCGATAGTTTGCTCAGAATGATGGTTTCCAGCTTCATCCATGTCCCTACAAAGGACATGAACTCATCGTTTATTGCTGCATAGTATTCCATGGTGTATATGTGCTACATTTTCTTAATCCAGTCTATCACTGATAGACATTTGGGTTGGTTCCAAGTCTTTGCTATTGTGAATAGTGCTGCAATAAACATACGTGTGCATGTGTCTGAACGAGTTTTTAATAATATAGCATCCATGATTTCTTACCCCAAACTCCAACAACACAGATCTGCTTGATCATTGGCTAGAATTGAAAGAGTATCCTGAGGTGGGAGGTCAAGATGTGGCACAAAGCTTTGTCTATTCAGGTAGCAAGTTCTAAATCTTGGTTTCTGCAGGTTAGGGTGCCAACTTTTTTAGTTATTACTATTTCAGCAACTATGTGTAACTGATCGGGTATTTACCAATTACCCATATCTGGTATATATTCCATCAAAAAGTGATCGTGCAGGCAGTTTGTTTTTGCATTAATGTAATGACTATCCTTATTATTGGTAATACTGTCTTGTCACAAGTGACAAAATCTGGGGCTCAAGTGAAATTCTAAGATACCACCTTGGAAAGTTTTAAATATATGGAGGCATAGAGCAGTCTGGATGCTTGAACCACTATGACTAGGTCTGATCTGCTTCAGGACTTCAGAAACCAACCTTACACTAGTTTTATTGGTCATTGGTATTCCATTTTCTAGCTTGTCTCTTTTCAAGCATCACGAAAATGTATGCTCTAACTTGGTCAGTGGGTCTTCTTACTTTGTGCTTTTAAATAAGCAATTGGAAATCACTTTAAATTCGACTTACATAAAAATTAATTGCTTTTTATATGATGTTGAAAAAATTTAACCACATTTTTTCATTACTCTATTAACTATTATTTTCTAGTCAGAAGCAAACAATTATCCATGACCATATGTCATGGATATTCTAATGACTTAGATAAAGTGGTTTGTTTTCTTTCATAGATCTTTTTTTTTTTTTTAAGACAATAGCTTTGAAATCTGAAATGACATTGCATTCCAGGGTATACAGCCAAAGTTTGCTACTTTTCAAAGAGATATTGTTCCTGCATATTATGAGAGGAAAACAGTCTCTCAAAAAACTAATGGAGTCTGAAGAGCTGTTGGGATTTCCTCAGTCTTCATTGTACTACCAGCTTGCCAGTTTTCTAGGATACCCCAGTCTCTCAGCAATATCACGCCTGTTTTGTAGGAGTTCATTAATACTTTATGGAAGACATTCTTTGCCTAATTTCCTGAGGTAAGAAGGTTTTTTCTTAGGTATTTGGGACTGTTTACCTACTTTAAGATTCTGAGTTTGAGAATGCCATTTGAGATGGGCACTCATTAAATGACAGCTTAAAGGTATACTAAATCTATGATTCCTATGTTCCCATTCTCCTAATGGCTACTAGGATATTCGGCTAATGAGTTGCGTGCTAGAAAAATATAATGAATTGCAGAATTTCTCATATACTGGACATTTCTTGAAAGAAAGGCAGCCATTAAGTTCTGGTAAGGCAAATAGGTCAAATACGAGGCCAAATAAGACTCAAATTCACTACCAAAATCCTTTATCACATACTCTAGTTATACCTTATTAGAATATATTAGTTTTAGGAAATTTAAATCTGATGCCTTAAGCATATTCTACCCACATTTTCTCAGGGTTGTTTTATTTGCATTGCAACTTCGGCATTATTCATTTTAGGTATCCAAAATGATGGATCAGAGTAATTCACAGCATTAGACTTGCATGCTAAATAAGTTTATGCATTTTTCTCACACAAAAACTGTCTTGGCTACAAATGTGAGCTCTAAAGATTCTTTCATTGAGTCTATGGCTGTTTTAAAATACATAATTCAAAATGCAATTTTATAAAATATTTTAACTACCTTATACAAATAATACTTTAAAGTGCTGGAAAGTCTTCAGTTTGAATAAAGGCAGTGAGGACAAATATAAAAAAACAAGTTGTGGAGAAAATTAAGAGAACAATAAAAATAAAGAAAAAGCTGTATTATAAGAATCGTTTAACAAATGACTCCTAAATGTTTATGTTCCCTGAACTTTGAAGTACTTACAAACTGAAAATAATAATAATAATATAAAAGCTTTTTAAAATAAGATCTGATGTCTCCCTTGTTTTCTCATCTTATAAGAAAAACAAAGAAACCAACAAACAAAAATCAAGCAGTATTGCCTTTTCTTTCTGTAATTAAAAGAAGTCAAGAGAACTGGCTAAAATGCACATCCTCCTACAATTTCTTTCTAATGTGCCAGGCCAAACTCCTAAGGGTACTTGTCGAATTTCAGTCTGGTTCGCTGCATCTTAGCACCTTAGAGTACCTCCACTGTCACTTCGCGTAAAGATTGGTGGATGGTTGAAACATGGTGGTTTAGGACATGAAGGCTGCTGACCAGGTGACCTGGGTTCAAATGCAAGAAGTTACTCAACCTCCCTCTGCTCCGCTTAAAAAATAATCTGTAAAATAAAAGGTAATAGTAACAATACCCACCTCACACTGTTGTTGTGACAATGAATGAAGTTAATAACTTTTAGAAAGCTTGAAACAATGCCCAGAATATAGTAATCATTTTCTTTATTAGCTATAGTTCGAGGGCTGTAGCCTAAGTAAAGGTAAGCCATTTTCTGGTGATGCAGAGTGAGCTGGCCTTGAAGACCAATAAAATGTATGTGAGTACATCCTCCACACTGAAGGATAAGGTAAAGAGATCAAAAGAATTGCCAGACCACACTCATAGGTCACCTGATTTTTGGAATGGACTCTGAGCCTAGGGCTGGATTGCTTCTAGAGATATCTGCTAGTAACACACTTGTGTGAGCCCTTTTATTTTCCAGGAACATACAAACATCAGTCTAGGCTTTTCATACAACAGCAGAAGATCTTCATCTAACTAAGTCAAAGTGATGCTCTTGTAGGTCTGTGTAAGTCCTAAGAAATGACTTTCTGTTTTCCTAGTGTCTGTGATTGATTACATTGGAAAATAGAAGAGGTCTCCAGTAAGTAAGTACCAAACACGTGAGTGACATCTGATGTATATGGGTTTATTTTGTTTGTTGTGCTTAAAGTCAACATCCAGAGTATAAACATGTACTAAATTGTGTGTCATATTGTGAGAAAACTCAAATGAGAATGTTAATTTATAAGAAAGAAAACATAAATGTTACTATTAGTGTTTTTGAAAACAAAGCATAGTATTATTAAGATAAGTCATATCTCCTAGTACATTTAAAGTGTTTTTCAACATTCGACAACTCTTGGCCCACAGTAGTGCCAATAAATGTGTGTTGAATTGAATGTTTGGTCAAGAGACACTAATAGACAGAATACTGTATTGGGATTCAAACCATCTTTTCTTTGAACAAATAATATATAAGTAATTTACTCAGTTCAATTTCTGTCAACATGTATTTGAACCACAACAACATTAAAATTACTTTCAGTTAGAATGTTATTAATTTTATTGACAATTTTCAATTAAAATATAAGTGAGTTAAAAAATTTTAAAAAATGTCATCAGTATCATTTGTATTAACTAATGTGGTCCATAAATTACTATACTGTTGCATGCTATTTAAAAAGAGAAGTAGAAATAAACCACTTAGAAGCAAAGTTTAAACTTTTACTTCCTCTGTTTCTTGTTAACGATTATTATTTTATTTAAATGTTAGTAAAAGAAACAGTCTTTCTGAAATATTCAGCTTTTTAATTATATATACATATACATGTATATGAATATAATCTCCAAAGAATGTAACCTTTAGCCATGAGAACTATGAAGACTCTAGAGTTTTCTTTTTAACAGGAAATTCAATTAGTCCATTTTACTGTAGCATGGCCTTTGACTTCACTCTCTGGAAATATGGATGCTGTCTGAATTCTGTTTTCATATCCACAGGAGGATGGCAATTTTGTTTGCAAAACTTTTAGTTTAATTTTCATATCTAGCCAACTTTAATTCATGCAATTATTCAGGTCTGAGATTGCACATTCCTCAAATCTCACTTTCTGGCCTGCTCTTACCCTAAACAGGGTAGAGAAGTAAGTGCAGTTCGTGAGAAGTAAGACTTTACTATGCACTGTTAATATAATTCCTTTAGTTCCCCATCTCTCCTCTGAACCACGATTTTTACAGCTCCCAAGATGTCATTTCCTACCACAACTTCCTCCCTAAATCCATGCTGGCTTGTTGTTTTCTGAGTATTTCTCTGTCCTGATGAGAAACCAATGTTGAAGAAGGAATAATGTTGAAGGAAGAAACCAATGTTGAGAAATAACTAAATGGATGAAGAAAAATTAGTACATACAGGAAAGAGCAGTAGCTCATTTCCAAGGTTGACATAAATTTACTTTGCAGCCTAGTATTACAATTTTTTTTTTTAATAGAAAGATTATGTCTACATATCTAGAGAAGGTTAGAGAGTGGTCAGCCACCACTTCTGCATTTTTTTTTTCTAATTGGCTGAGCATGAGAATATACAAATTGTATTTTTAAAATATGATTCCTCTCAAATTGCAATTACTAAAAACTTCTAATTTTGACCACAGGTTGACCTTTCCTTCTCGCTTTTATTTTCTCTGTCTTCCAGTATATTTTACTAAGATTATGGAACAAAATGGTAGGTCAACAACTTGCTGGAGCAATATGATTTTTTAAAACAGTTTGATTGAGGTATAATTCACATGCCACAAAATCCATCCATTTAAAGTGAACAATTCTATGATTTTTAGTATGTTCACAGAACTGTGCAACCATCACCACAATCAATTTTAGGATATTTAAATCAACATTATAAAGAAGTCCTGCATTCGGTAGCAATCACTCACCATTTCTCCCACAACTTCCCAGCCCTAGGCAACTACTGACATATATTCTGTCTCTATAGATTTGCTTATTCTGGATATTTCATATAAATGAATCACAAAATATTTCATCTTTTTAAATTGTGTTATTTTGCCTGGCATAATATTTTCAAGGTTCATCCAAGTGTTAGCATGTATCAGCACTTCATTCTTTTTTTTGACCAAGTGATACTCCACTGTATTTATATAACGCATTTTGTTTATCCATAAATCAGTTACTGAACATTTGCCTTGGTTCCATAGTTTGGCTATTGTAAGTAATGCTGTTCTAAATATTTGTGTACAAGTTTTGTGTGGATGTGTTTTAATTTCACTTTCATTTATCTTGGGTATATGAGTATGTCTAGGAGTGGAATTTCTGGGTACTATGGTAACTTTATGTTTAATGTTTTGAGGAAAGTCAAAATGTTTTCCAAACTGACTGCATCACTTTACATTCGAACCAACAACATTTGAGGGTCCCAAGTTGTGAATATTCTGGCCAATACTTTTCACTATATATTACATTATAGCTTCCCTGGTAGGTCTGAAGTAGTAGCTCACTGAGGCTTTGATTTGCATTTCTCTAATGAGTAATTTCTCCAATGATATGGAGCATCAATTCATGTGCTTATTGGCTATTTATAGATCTTTGGAAAAATATGTATTCAGATCATTTGCACATTTTTAATTGGGTCATTTATATTTTTGTTACTGAGTTGTAAGGATTCTTTATGTATTCTGGGTACAACTTCTTTATCAGATGTATGATTTGTAAGTATTCTGTATCTGTGTTGTCTTTCTTAATGGTAGACTTTGTAGTGCAAAGTTTTTAATTTTAATGTATGCATTTTTTTCTATGTATTTTTCTTTCATCACTTGTACTTTTAGAATCACTCAAAGCCTCCTGCATTACTCTGTAGGAACCCTTCTGATTACAGTGAGCCCATACAGACAAGCTAGAATAATTTTCCCATCTGAATACCTCTAATTTAGTGACATCATCAAAGTTTACTTGTTATTTAAGGTCACATATTTACAGTTTCTGGGAAATATGGCCTGAACATCTCTGGGAGTAATTATACTGTTTATCTCAATGCTTAAATAATTATTTCATACCTTTTTTTTGCTGCTGTTGTTATACCTATTATATCTTTATATGTTACAAACACAACAATTTATTGTTACAATTATTAATTTAGATCATTTTAAGTTTTTAAAAAGCTGGAAGAAGAAAGGAGACTAAGCATATATTTATAAGGTTTGTTGTATTTACATTTTTATTTACAATTATTTAATATTTTCATTGCTTCCTGTGGATTCATATTGTGATCTGAATTTTTTTATACTCTGATACACCTTTTCCCTCATTCACCTTACTTGTGTTGTTACTACCAAATATATTACATTGTTACATGTAATAGGCCCAACAATACAATTAAATACATATTGTGTTATGCACTTGGTCTTTAAATAGGTGAGAGGAGAAAGAAGTATGCAATTATACTTTTATACATCCCTACATAATTACCTTTACAGACATTCTTTTTTGTCTTTTGTACATTCAAATTACTGTCTGGCATCAGTTGATTTCAATGTAAAGAATTTCCCCTGCTATTTCTTATAATGCACATTTGTCAGAAAAATACCTCTTGGTTTTTGTTGATCATTTCTCGAAGATAGTATTGCCAGATTTAAGAATTTTGACTGATTTTTTTCCCCTAGTACTTTGACTGTTCCACTCAATTGACCTCTGGACTACATACACTGTTTCTGATGATAAGAAAGTGGTCGGCCGGGCGCGGTGGCTCAAGCCTGTAATCCCAGCACTTTGGGAGGCCGAGGCGGACGGATCACGAGGTCAGAAGATTGAGACCCTGGCTAACACGGTGAAACCCCGTCTCTACTAAAAATACAAAAAATTAGCCGGGCGAGGTGGCGGGCGCCTGTGGTCCCAGTTACTCGGGAGGCTGAGGCAGGAGAATGGAGTGAACCCGGGAGGCGGAGCTTGCAGTGAGCCGAGATCGCGCCACTGCACTCCAGCCTGGGCGACAGAGCGAGACTCCGTCTCAGAAAAAAAAAAAAAAAGAAAGTGGTTAATACCACTTGGGCTTTTTTAAATGTGAGAAGTAGATTTTTTTTTTTTTTTTCTGGCTACTTTTAATATTTTCTTAATATATTTGTTTTTTGACAGTTTTACTATGATGTGTCTGTGTGTAGATCTCTTTGCATTTATTCTATTTAGAATCCATTGAGTTTCTTGGATGTGCAATTTAATATTTCTAATAGAATTTGGGAAGTATTTGGATATTATTTCTTCATGTACTTTTTCTGCTTATTTCTCTTTCTCCTCTCTCTGATAATCTCAGTAGCTATATGTTCGTGTGCTTGATGTTGTCCCACATTTCTCTGAAGCTTTTTAAAAATTTTTCCTCTTTATTTTTCTTCTCTGCTTTTCACATTTGGCTGTAGATATTGATCTGTCTTCAAGTTTGCTAATGCTTTCTTCTGTGAGCTTAAATCTACTGTTTAGCTTTTCTAGTAAAATTTGTTTATTTTACAACTTCAGAATTTCAATTTTTTATATTTCTATATCTTTATTGGCAATTCTTTTTTTATTTGATGACACAATACCACCAAACTTTTCATCATGGTTTCCTTTCATTTTTTTATTTTTTTTATTTTTTTTGGCAAATATTTATCATAGGTGCTCTGAATTTTTCTTCTGCTAAGTCTAACATCCTGGCCCTGTCAAATACAATGCCTGTTAATTCCTTATTCTTTCCTGCGTATCAAACATACATTTATGTTTCTTTGTATGTCCCATATTTGCTCTTACATTAACTGCACAATTTAGATAACATATTGCAACAACAATGGTGTTGGAGGCACCAACAGAAGATTGGAAGCCTGGGGGAATGACGGTCAGATTTTTTTTTTCCTGCTAGCCCCACTACCTGTCTATTCTACATTTTTTGGTATAATTTTGTCTTTTTGTAACTATAGCTCCTACCAGATTACACTCTTTCCTAATGTCAGTGCTCACATGGCTCTGGTAACTGTTTCCTCCCCTTCACTCAATGGAGCTTTTTCTTACCACTGCTGGTTTCTAGGGCCTCATTATGTCTTGCTGGTTCCCTTATCTTTGTCAACCATAAAGTCTCATTTCAAAATATCAGCTAAGTATGGATTCTATTTCCTAATGGATCTGTGACTTGTTAGCTTAGTGAGAATCTTAGCTTCCAGCTTAGCACATGTAACTACAGATCAGATATGTAGTCTCCTATTTTTGAAAGTTCTCTGATAATGCACATTTATTGTCTATTCATAGATTTTAGGCCACTTTGTAGGACCCAGAATCTGTCATTAGTCCTATTTATTAGCTAAAGACATTGGCCCAGGCATGTATTTATCAAATATATATTTATCAAAGAAAATACATATTTATCAAAGTATACTGAATAACTCAGGAAATTTCAGGAAGGCTAGGGAAGCATGCTTGGAAAATTGGGCAGGAACAAAGGAGGACAGTCATCAGATAGGACCGCAGTCAAAATCAGTAACATTAGTCCAATGAAGAGACTGCTGCAGTTTCCACAGAATATGAGCAACCTATTCAAATTGCTGCTAGCAATACTGAACACTAGACGCTGTGCTATGCTGCCCCTGGGATTTGTCCCTGCAACTAATGCTGCACGCTGGCTGAATGGGTTCTTTGTTGTTGTCTCCCAATTTCAAGTCCAGAGTTGGTGAATCAGTTTGACAAAACCAGTATTTCATGCCATGCCCTGAGAAAATTGGTATCTGGCATTTTCAGCTTGCATGGTAGAAAGCAATCTGTATCTCCACTAACACTCCAAGTAAGAAATTGTCCATCCATAAAATGGGAACTGGGATGCTTGTCATAGAGGACATGATAAGTGACCACCACCATATACCTATTTGTCTGCCAAGCGTTTGTTATTTTTGGCTCTCTAGCACACAAAACTTTTTCACATAGTTCTACTTCAAAAATGAAAATGAAATAAAGTAACCCCATCCTAATGTAATACACTATGCTTTATGAAACCAAAATGCATTCTCACCTTCTGCAAAGAAGAGCAACTCAAAATTTCATCAGTTACTACATTTAGCTAGAACACCAGGATCTCTAGAGAAATGTTTATTACTTCTTCTGACCTCAATACATCTTCATAGGTGTACACACACACACATACACACACACACACAGTTCAGCTACTTATTTTGTTTATTTTTGTGTAAAATATTTTCCCTGCTTTATTGAAATACCATTAACAAATAAAAATTCTATATATTGAAAGTATACAACTTTATGTTTTGATAAACATATACACTGCAAAATGATTGCCAAAATCATGTCTTGATAATTTTTAACTATAGAATTATTACCAAGCATGCCCTATAGAAAACAGTAGAAGAAATGAAACTGAAAGAAAATGAAAGAATGAAAATACAGAACCGTGTTTCTCCTCTATTTGGGGTTGTTTACCTACTGAAGAGGTTAAGTAACCAAAATTTTTTCAGACATGGAAGTTGCGCTCCATGTGCCTAATACACAAGTCTATGGATTTCTTTCTATACTTTAAATGAAGAGATTTTTGTCATCTTCATATCCTATAGTCTAAGGTGCTATTGAATCCAGTTTCAGTTGACTAACTAAATTAAACTCACAAAAGCCCCAGGCTCCTTAATGTGTCATACCAATATATAATCTTTGAAAAACTTGATACAATTTTGGGATGGAAGAAGGTAGATGGAGGTAGGTTTTTCCTGCTGTTCACTGAAGTCTTGGGAGTGCACTGATAAAAGAGAGGTTAAAAGTGTCCAAAGTGTGTACAAGGTCAAATCAAAATGCATGGTAGACATTCTGCTCATTTGGCACTTAAAATAACAGAAGTGGGTTTTCTGAAGGAAAAAAAAAAACATGAATAAACTAAAAATGATTATCAGCTTGCATTACTTATGCTTAAGATCAATTATAAAAGCTACCTACATTTACAATTGTTTTTTGAAAAGTGGATATTTTGAAGTGCTCATGTTATAATCACTTTTCGCAGTACGGATTGCTCTGAATAATGTAGTTTCTTTTAAAGACATGGCATACAGCTATGGCTTTCTTTTTCTTTCTTTCTCAGGGCAATGATGAGCATCAAGTAGAATGTCTTCCTTCATAGTAAGCAATTCACTATGCGTTGATAACATTTCATCAGCATATTTCTAGACATCTCACTAAATTCAAGCTTCTTATCAAGATTTATGATGTTCTTACTTTTTGTCAATCATTTCCCCAATGGCCTGAAGTCAGAAACAATAGAATGTTTCAATTCATAGACTATTGCAGCCTCATAATCAGCAGAAACTCCTTGACCCATAATCTTCAAATTGTGCAGTCTTGCATGATTCTTAAATATCTTAATCTATTCTAACTCAGTCTACTTCTCAGCTCCTTCACTAAGTCATCATACTCCTTTATCATGGCCTTATTCAGGTCTTTCAATATGTTTGGCACTTTCTGCTATATCAATATGATGTTCAAGGGCAGCCAACACTGATTGTGATTCACATGCACTGGGCAAGTCAATTTTCTGATTTTTTTCAAAATTAATATGGCATATACGGGTAACATGTTGAAATTTTCCAGAACCAGTGAGACAGGACAATAGGGTCTGCAGTCAGGAAACCTAACACTGAGCTGACCTCCTGGAACTGAATCAGAAGGAAAACCCCACCTCTCCACATCCAAGTAATGAAAGGATCAGAGGCTACTCCCTTGCCCAGATAAAAAATGGAAAGTATCTCTGATTGGTCCCCTCCCCCAATCAGTCTTCATGTATGACTTTGTAACTTTACTTCAGCCTCTGATTGGGCCCCTCCCACAACCAATCAGACTGATCATGGCCCACTCCTTCATTTATATAGGGTGTAACCAATTAACCAACGGGAAACTTCTAGAGTATATTTAAATCCCAGAAATTTCTGTAACCAGAGCTCTTTAGCCACTTGTTCTAACCTAATCCCACTCTGTGGAGTGTACTTTCATTACGTCTGTGCTTTTGTTGCTTCATTCTTTCACTGCTTTGTTCGTGTATTTTTTCCAATTCTTTATTCAAAACGACAAGAACCTGGATGACTCATAGTCAAGACTCTCCGTTGGTAAAACTAGCAATAGCTGACTTTCATAATTGTTATTTATTTTCCCATGCTGAGGAACAGCCCACTTAAACAGTTATTGGGAATATGTGTATGACCATGATTATGTCTTTTATGTAGTCACCTCTGTTAAAACGCTTTATTACCTCAAATGTTTTTTCTAATATATAATTTTGGTGCCTCTTAGGCTCACCCATTTTCTTCACAGCATTTCTACTTTGTTAGAAGACTTTTTAAACTTACTCATGTAGGAAAAAATGATAGCAAAATACGCATCACATTTTTTAAATGCAAGTACAAGACAAATTTTTTTTTTTTTTGAGACGGAGTCTCGCTCTGTCACCCAGGCTGGAGTGCAGTGGCTCTATCTTCACTCACTGCAAGCTCCACCTCCTGGGTTCACGCCATTCTCCTGCCTCAGCCTCCCAAGTAGCTGGGACTACAGGCGCCCGTCACCAAGCCCAGCTAATTTTTTGTATTTTTAGTAGAGACAGGGTTTCACCAGTTAGCCAGGATGGTCTCGATCTCCTGACCTTGTGATCCGCCTGCTTCGGCCTCCCAAAGTGCTGGGATTACAGGCGTGAGCCACAGCGCCCGGCGAAGACAAAAATTTATTGAGGAAATCACCAAGGTAAAACTACGACATACTCTGCATATTTTCACATTAATATCCATGCAATTTAAATGTTTTCACTGAAACTTGCATGTAGGTTTGTTATACCAAGTTTTCAATTTGGATAGTAAGAATTGGTTAATTTCATTGGAAGTTATTATAACATCTATTCAGATTATTAGAGTTCACATAGCATGGAATACATTCGTTTATCCATTGCATGCTAGGGATGAACATAATTATTTCCCCAAATTTTAGTTGTGTTTTTCACATCAACTCTGTCCAGAAAATCCATCTCAGATTGTCTGCATTTTCTTGAGCTTCTGTGATCACTTTTTGTGCCAGTTAGATTGTTTTGTGTAACAGGAGCAAACTTGTTAATTTAAACAGAATATTTATGTAGAGGGTAGCAAGCAGTACACAAAAGAGTCAGGAAGATTGAAATACCAGGTTGGAAAAATGGCCAAGAAGAGGAAAAGCTAGGTTGCAGCTAGCAGCAACTGGCTGCCACATCAAATATCAGCTCTGTGAGAACTGTCTGGCTGTTGCTGCTGCTGCACACCACATATGCCAGCTTTCACTTCTGTCACTGTCAGCACCAAATACTGTATTCTCCCTGTGCACTGCACTGCTTCTACTGTTGCTGCTCCTATTCCTGGGGCCTTGGTGATGTTGCCACTATTGCTAAAATTGATGTTCTATGGTTTTTGGCCTAAATTCCAATTCAAAGTCTAAGGTGGGGAAAACTGATTTGAAAAAAAAACTAGATCACATGATCTCAATCTAGCTGCAAGAGATGCTGAAAATCTCACAGTTCTCTAGGAAGAGATGGACTTTTTCTTTTTGATACTCAAAGGGTCACAGTAACCCACACATGGGAAGAATTATCAGATACACAGCTATCTGATAATATCAACTCACATCTATTGCATATCTTATGAATTTTCCATGGTTTAAATGAGTTGAAGGTATTGCCTTGTCAGTAAAATAGACAATCAGAAACCCTAAATATAAGTTGATGGATCAATGTAATTCACCAATACAGAGACAATGGATAATGGGCATAACATTATTGTTGGTTTTAATTTGTGGTTGAAACTACAAGTCCAATATTATTATGAATGTGCTTTAAATTTTTATTTTATTGCAGAGTTAGAACTTCAAGAATTTACCCATTATGAATGAATCTGAATAAGCTTTTATGAAATGACTGACCTGGGTTAAATATGTACACTGTGGACATGAAAACGTGTGAAAATAATGAGCCCGTAGGAGACATGAGGTCTTGACCTGAGATTAATCAAGCTCTCACCTGCTGAGTTAGCCATCTGTATACGTAATCTTATTCTTCTTTTCTAACAAGCTTACATGAAACACATACTGAAAAGAATGATAAATTTTCAGACTGATGCTAGATTTTGTCAAAAGACTTAGACCAAATTTATATTTCTTAGCTCTATTGTTTTGCTGTCTCAAACCCTTTATCTCCTCTCCTGTCTGAAAAACTGGCATTTTTGAAATCTCTTCACCCAGAAGAAGGCATGTAAAAGTGGCACAAGGGCTTGAAGTATAGCTGTTGTTTACATGTAATATAAAAATAATCCAGTGTTTTAGAGCACATTCTCCAAATAAACATTTTTTCCTTTGGTAACTCTACTGTGCTCTCTTTCTCTGTGTATCTATATTATATATAATATACATAAGATGATATATATGTATTATATATCATATATGTTATATATAATATATCTGTTATATATAATTAGATAATACATATATTCAATATTTCTATTTCCTCAAGCCATATGTGTAAACACTGAATATGGAGTATTTAAACAAATAGTAATGATTATAATAATAGATTGAGTTTTTACCATGTGCAAAGTGTCAGTTAGGCATTTTTTTGTGTGAATTATTTCTAATTATTCAAACATCTCCACCAGATTTATATATCAACAGAGAGGAAACATAATTTTTTCAGTGTTACAGAACTTTTAAATATTGTGTTAGAACTGAGTACACATTGCTCACATTTAAGGTCCCAGAAAACTATTTGAGAACTGATACATAAAGAAAAAAAATTAAGAGTCTATCCACCTTTCCCATTGTGAACTGTACTTAAGGATAACCAATTAATTAAGTTGTGAAAATTCTCCTCTAGATTATAAACGAAGAATAGTAGAGTCAGAATGTCAGCATTTTGTAACTTCAAGAAAAATAATGATCTAATAGCAGCTAAAAACATAAAGGAGAAAAAGCTAGACTTCATGTGCCTCCTGGTGTTAGTACACAGCACCACACTTCAGAATCTGGTCAAGACTCTTAACAGTAACATGGCACAGAGAAACATGTTAAATAATACCACAGGGATGAAATCAACCAAATTCATACTGTGCATAAGCACCTGAATCATCAATAAATAAACTTCTAGAGAAAGAGAGGGATGTTGGAGGGGGGAGAGAGAGAGAGAGACTCTATATAAAGGAGACTCTTGTAATTCATCCCAATGCAATGTAGAGATTTTATCAAGATCTTGATTCTTTTAAAAATTATCAAATAGAGATACTTAAACACTGCCAAAATATTTGGTGTTATTAAACAATTAATTTTATACATGTTTTAGGCATAATAAATAACAATATTGTGGTTATGTTGAAAAAGTGTTATATGTTAGATATCTCTAATAAATATTTATTGATTAAAGTACGTATATTTTAAATTTGTATCAATTTTCCTTAAGGAAGAGGTGGAAGAAGGTGGGAGTACAGATGTAAGATTGAAATTGGGAGATGAGACAATGGAATTTTCTCGTATCAGTCTTTCAACATTTGTAAATATTGATCCATAATTTAAAAATTAAGTATAATTTTTTAAAAAATTTAAAATGCAAAGGGGAAATTGTGAGTCTTTTTGACTTCCTATAATTAATATCAAACACCCCAACATATTAATTTTTTTCAAATTTTTCACTCCCTATTAGTGACATAGCAACAGTAAATCGTGTTTGTACAATTAAAAATGATTTCTCTAGGTTTCAGAAGACTCAGAAAGCGTGCCAGTTGTGTTTGTTGATAATCAATATCTTGCCTACTCTTCTAGACCTGTTGTTTGATTGTGGCAGTATAAAGCCTTAAAATATTATTTACCATATGCCCTTTCTAATAGCTTTCTATTTTAATTCTTCAGTGGAAGGCACTCGGGTGAAATTTGACAGACTGGGAAGAAGGAGAAGCCATTTAAAGGAAAACCTATTTTTACCCACAGAACATTTCTGACACCAAATGTGTATCAAGTTTTCCCACACCAACTGACTCACCAACTGTACAGATACCAACTTGCTGTCCTACAGTTTAATTCTGCAACTACCTGGAGTTAGTGCATATCCGAGAGGTTAAGGGTTCAGCCCCACAAGTCTGTTTCCCTCTTCAAATGCCAATCACAAGTTACAGGTTGTCACCTATACTCCTGACTAACCAGCTATAAATCAGACGTTCTCACAACCTCTCACCCCACCGGATGTCAAATAATTTGCTATAACAGCTCACAAAACTCAAGCAAATATTTACTTAAATTTACCAGTGTATCATAAAGGATATTACAAAGAAGACAGATGAACAGCCAGATGAAGTGGTAGGTACATAGAATGGGGTCTGAGGGTTCCTGAGCACAGGAGCTTCTGTGCCCATGGAGTTGTGATGTGACACTCACCAAGCACATATATATATATATTGGTGCCCAGAAGTTCTCTGAACCCTGTAGTTGAGGGATTGTTATGGAGGCTTCATCACATAGGCATGATTGATTACTAACTCAATTCCCAGCCTCTCTGAGGCTGAAAGTTTCAAGCTTCTAATCATGGCTTGGTCTTCCTGGCAACCAGCCCCCATCTTGAAGCTATCCAGTACCCTACCAAGTGCTGCCTCATTAGAATAAAAGATATTTTTATCACCTGCGAAATTCCAAGGAGTTAAGGAGCTCTATGTCGCAAGCCAGGGTCAAAGATCAAATTGAACAAAGGATGCTCCTAGCACCCTATCACTCAGGGAATTACAAGGGTTTTAGGAGCTCTATGTCAATAGACAGGTGTAGAGACCAAATATATATTTTTTATTATGTCACACCATCATTTGCTTGCAGCAGATGCAAGCATACATAAGCGTGTATGTGGCTACTGGCAGAGCGCAGAAGTAGAGTTTTGCTTACAGCTCTCAGGCTTCTTCCTTAGAAACACTCACTTAGGTATAGAAGCTTTGGTGGCAGCTTCTCTGAAATTCCTCCATGAACAGCAATGACACTAAACTGGGATGGTGATAATTGCCTATTTATTCATCTGAGTGTTGCTTACCAGGGTGCTTAGTGTGTGAAAATCATTGAGCTCTATACTGTGATATGTGCACTTTTCTGTGCATGTGCTATTTCAGTAAATGGTTAAGACAAAAAACAAGAATAGTCAGGACATGGTTAAAATATATATATATAATATATATTTTTATTATATATATTTTATTATATGTATATTATGTATATTATATATATATATAAGAAGGTCTACCCTCTAGTACTGAAAGACAGAAAAGGCTGATTACAGATAAATTCATACCTGCATTATTTATGGATATCCAAACTACAACTCAACCAATTAAGACCTCAGTTTTAGATTAACCCTATGCCAAATGCAAAGCAATGATAGATCTTTCTTATGTGAATTGAAGCATTCCATGGTTCACATTCAATTTGAACTTTGATAGCAATTTTGAGGATTCTATCAGGACCTGCGCCTGCATTAGGAATTGTGAAATGTTGTAAGAAACATTTCCTGGCTCATTTCAGTTTGGTATATAATAACTCAGCTTCACTGGTAATAGTATCTCAAGGTGGAAGCCATAAAACTTGCGCATGAAAGAATTACAGGGAAAGAAATATGAGCCTCACATTCCGACCTGAGGGTCCGAGAATGGACTTGTAGATCCAAAACTCAGGGAGACTTCTTTGGAGGAGGATTAGGATAGGGAATTATGTATATGAGGGAAAGGAGTTAGGAGATGCTCTGTTTGACACATTTAAACCATTTTAGAGCCATCAAAGTTAAGCATAATGTAGACTATAAAATTACATTTTGATGAGACATTATTTAACACATTGATCTTAAGATACTGATGCATAAAATAATGTGTATGTTTTTTGGAGATAATTTGTAATATTTTAGATATGGGGAATTATTTGTCATTAGGTTAATTGGTCATACAAATGTTCAAATAATCACATCAATTCTAACACAATCTTAAATATTATATATAAAATATATAATATATATTTATACACATAACATAAATATTATATGTACAGACATATGTATTATATATAATTATATATGTATTATATATAATTAATATTAAAATATACTTAATATAATTATAAAAATATAATAATAATATATAAGTGTTGTATACAATACTTACGTCTGTGTGCGTATATATATATCCTAATCAAATATAATACTTATGTCATGTGTACTCATATATATACCCTAATCAAAACTAACATTGTATACTGTGTTCTACTTCAGAGTATTGTGACATTTTCCTTAGGAATGACATTACATATATCAAACATTCTGCATGCGCTACATACGGACCAATAATTCCTAGGAAATCATACTCAAAACAATCTGTTCATATTTTCCAAAGAAAATGTGGTTTGAAATTTTAAAAAATGGTAATATAAGACAATATTATCTTCGTAAGAAACTCAAACATTACTAAACAAAGAAAATACTATTAGAAAGTCCTTAACTTCCTCCCTGTTATCCACTTCAGAGCATAGAGGGAAAAAAACACACTTATTAACAATTACTATGCATTTTTCATAACTTTTTATGCTTTTCAAGTCAATATGCATGTATCTACCTTTTTCTTCATACATAACAGAATTTTTAAAACTTAAATGAATCATTGTTCTCTGTAACTCTCCTCCCACTTAATAGACGCTGAAGTTGTGTTCCATGTTAATGAATACATATATATATATATTTTACCACTGCATATTCCTGAATGTTATGAATGTATCATAATTTTGTTGACACCTATTTCCAAAATGTTCACTATTATAAATAATAGAACATACAATATAAGAACTTACAACTTCACATAATATGCTTCTAAGCACAGGCTCTGGGGTCAGACTTTTCTGCTATCTAAATAGTGTGAACCCTTGACTGAGTTATTTAACTATTTTGAGATTAAATATTCTTAATCTATAAAAAAGAAATAATAAGTACTAACATCAAAGGGTTACTATGAGTATTAAATAAGTAACAGGCCCTTAGCATAGAGCCTGCAATCTAGTAAATATTTAGTAAATATTAGATAATGCTACTATATACATATAGTTAGTGTATAAGGCATCTTTATAATATATATACTTTATACATAATGTATAACACATTTAAATATAATATATATTATATAATGTAATATATAATATATAATAATAGATAATATATCATATATAATAACATATACTTTTAAAATATAATGCATATATTTTATAACATATAAAATGCCTCTAACATACTGAGATATAAAATGCTCAATATATGTTAGTATATTTTTAATACATTCTCTATTATTAACACTTAATGTTTATAGGAACTATAAAAGTAGTTAAGAACTATGAAAGTAGTACTACAAAAGCAGTTCTTATAAACATTTATAGTAGTTTTATAAAAGTAGAATACTGAAAAGTACCAATCATTTATTAATAATGTCATTTGTCAACATCTTCAGCCAGTCAAGATATTTTTATTGATATAATATTTATACATTTGTATGAAGTACATGTCATATTTTGTTACATGTATACAATGTGTAGTGATCAAAGTCAAGCTATTTAGGGTATCCATCCTCTCAAATATTTATCATTTCTATGTGGTAGGGACATTTCAAGTCCTCTCTTCTAACTATTTTGAAATATACAATACATTATTGTTAATTACAATCATCCTACTCTGCTATTAAACATTGGAACTTATTTCTTCAATTTAACTGTATGTTTGTACCCATGCACGAAGCTCTCTTCATCTCCAACCCCACATAAACACCCTTCCCAACCTCTGTTAACTGTCATTCTCCTCTCTCCCTCTGTGAGATCAACTTTTAATTCCCACATAGTGCGTATGACAATCAAGCAATACTTGTCTTTCTGTGTCTGACTTATTTCACTCACTTAACATAATGATTTCCAGTTTCCTGCATGTAGCTAAAAACAACAGAAATGTCATCTTTTTTATAGCTGGACACTATTCCACTGTGTCTATATGCCACATTTTCTTTATTCACTTATCTGCTGTGGGACACTTAGTTTGACACCATATCTTTGCTATTGTGAATAGTGCCACGGTAAACATGCGAGTGCAGGTATCCCTTTGATATAATTATTTCCTATCCTTTGGATAAATACCCTGTAAAGCGATTGCTAAATCATTTTAACTACATATAATCTCTTGTTTTATGAACTATTTTTTTTCAATTTTATGAGCACAAATTACTCAGCCTTTTCCTTATGGTTTTAGAGATTTGTGTCCTGCTTAGAAAAACATTTTACAAAAATTAAAACAATATTATCTTATAGTGGACTGTAATTTATGTATTTTTCATGTTACCTTCTAATTCCTTCTGGAATATATATTTTTATATCATGTGAAGTAGGCATTCAGTTTTTATTTTTTTTCCAAATGAAAAGGCAATTGCCTTTAAGTCATTTTTTATTACTTTGCTCCATGGATTTGAAATGTCACTCTTAAAGATATAATAGATAACTTCACATGCATGAATCTCTTCATGGACTCTTCATTTGGTCATTGAGATTAGTTATTTTTTAAAAAAATTTTGAGATATATTTGGTTGCTTTGAGTATGAATGTTAACCTTGCCATGTAGACATAGTTGGAAAGATTGCCAACCACAGGTATTTATTCCTTTTTCCAGAATAGCATAACAATCCTTGGTGTATTTATTATTCTACAATATGAGTTGGGGCTTGGAGAAAATTAGAAAGGTGTCCCAGTCTGTCCCCAAATTTAACTATTAGAAAGTCCTTGCTCTCTTCCCTGTTATCCACTTCAGACTACAGAGGAAAAAAATAAAATAAAAACACTTATTAACAATTACTATGCATTTTTAGTACCTTTTTTATGCTTTTCAAATCAATATGCATGTATCTACCTTTTTCTTTTCCCTTATCTGCTGGAGCTGATCTTGTCTCCAATTATTAGAAATGGACAGGTAATGCTGCAGGCTGTGTAGTAGATATTTTCTTTCCAGCCTCTACTTAGTCATCACAACTTTCCCCCAATCATTATGGAATTTGCAAACATTAATTCCTTTTTTTTTTGTCATTAGCCATGTTGACTAGTTCCTCTGCCTACATATTTTCCTTTTTAGACCCAAACATTATAACCTTTGCCTTTTGAGCCCTCCAAGAGTATCTCTTCCCACTATATTTTCTAAATAGATTATACTCTTGCAGTAATTTCTATTATCTATTTCACAGAGGAGAATGCTGGTGAGGCTCAAAGAGCTTCAATTACTTGCCTCAGAAATGACAGGATGGACCTTGTTCAACCCAGTGATGTCTTCATAATCCACAGTTGCCAAGTTGATGCTCCATCATTACCTTGGTAAACTGTTGTAAATATGTGTGGGTCATGTTAGATGCTAGCAGTGGATCAGTAGCTAAGGATTCTTTCTAAAGTGATTTAAGGACTTGGAACACCCCTAAGGCCTGATTATCCACCTTTGAGGTGCTTGTAGTAGTGTAGGAAGAATGCGCTATCTCCTTCTATTCCAGCATAATCTCTCAGTGTATGAAGGAGAGTAATAGTGCATGCATCATCTGTTATGGTATGTGCCATGATCACACAACTCAAAATAATGCTCTGGCCCTTTAAGTAAAATGATAGTGTAAATGGGTGTTGAAAAGCATTGAAAAGTAGGACAGTGATCCAGAAAGATTGAGGTACTTGCTTTAAAGGGGAAATATAGCTCTATAATCTGTAATTTAACTGTACGCATTTGCATACCTCTTTATCTCACTCTGAAAAGTTTATGTAATTGGAATCAATAGTTCATATGAAAATAAGTGTTTTCCAATGATTATTATCCAAATCATGAGATCTTAAATGATAACTATGCTTTTAATTAATGTAGTCTTTGGCTAAGATGAAGATTAATAATTTTCCTTCATCTATTATAAGGATATTAGATTTTTATTTCATTAACAAGTTCAAGCTATAGGGTTCAGCCGAGCCTCTGAAATGCCACCAAATTTAAGTCTATAAAAAATATTTTATACTATAATTTGAACTGTAAAAAACAAACATTTTATTTGAAAGGGTAAATTTTAGGACTTCAAATTTAAATTAGAAAATAATTGCTATTCTCTGTTACTGTACTTAATTTTATCTAAAATGGACATAAAACAAAAATATATATGTATATATTTGAAGGTTCACATTTAGTTTATTTTTGAAAACGAATCTGGCTAAATCATCTTATAGACATATTGTAATAAGCTAAGTGGTAGGAACTTAGTATAGTTTAAACAGAAAAATTGAAAAGAAATTAAGCTGCAGAGTTCATTAGTGTAATACTTATAAAATGCTTGGGACTAGAAGTCAGCAGAGATTTCGACTAAATTTTATGGAAACTAACTCTGTAACATGGGAAAGCCAATTACCATTCTGCAACTTACATAAAAGAAGAAACTTGGAATCAAAGTCTTGAAGTTCTCTTCCCGAAATAAAAAATGAGTAAGTCCATGAATTTCTCAATTCTGTCTCAATGTGATAGTACAGTTGTTATCACATATATTTATTTTTGCTACTTTAATGTTGAATCTATTGTAATCCATCTCACTTGAATGAGGAAAAGAAAATCATTTTTTGCAATAACGAAAAGGGTTAACAGAAAATAGACTAAAATTAACCTTTCTTATATTTGTCTCTTTCAGAGTTTTGATGCTCCTTTGATATGCCATCACCCAACAGGTGATGTATGTCCACTCATTAAGTGTTTGTACATGTGTTTCTTTATAAGCAATACATAAGCTAAGTACTTTCAAGAACCCAGCTACTTGGAAAAGAATGTGACGATTACTAAAATTTTAAAAAAAATCAATCATTAGACATTAACAACATAATGTACATAAAATGGTATTATTAAACATACACCTCAAGTGTCCAAAATATAAAGACATCCACGAAGAACATATTTCAGATGATTTTTTCACTTATTACTGAAATATAAATTGATACTAACAAGAAAGTCTCATTAACTATTTCATCTGATCAAAACAAATCTGTTTTATGTTTAAGAGTGTAGCAGTAGTCCCATTAATGCCAATATTATTATAAACAAAATTTATATCCTTTCTTATCATTTGTTAAGCCCTTAAATTTATCTTGATAATGTAGAAAGTTTACGTCAATACTGTTTGCGAGGCTGGTCGTGTGGTGGCTCACGCCTATAATCCTAGCACTTTGGGGAGCTGAGGTGAGAGGATTGCTAGAACCCAAGACTTTGAGACCCACCTGAGCAACCAAGTGAGACCCCTCCCCACCATCTTCACAACAAGTAAAATTAAAAAAAATATATAGCGACGTGCCATGGCATGCACCTGTGGTCTCAGCTACATGGGAGGCATAGGAGGTTGAGGCGAGAGGATGGCTTGATCCCAGGAGGCTACTGCTGCAGTGAGCCAGCCTGAGTGACAGAGCAAGATCCTGTCTCAAAAATAAAAATAAATAAAAATTGGTTGGTAAGAATTTCTTGTTAACAAATTTAAAAATTCGATTCCAAAAATTAGAAGTTGTCTTAAAAGGAAAGTTCATCAAAACCAAGTGATTATTACTGTGTTAATCCACAGAAAGTTTAACTTTATTTCCTTTAAAATAATATTAATATAGTAAGAAAATGAGAACATGCCTCTTTTATTTTTGAAAACGCTTTTTTTGAAGAAGACCACAGTGACTCATGCTGTTTAGGTCTTTTCTAAATCTCATTTATAGCAGAAAAATACATAAATGCGAGTTTGTATTGACTTAGCATAAACATGGTTTTCACCTTTGCTTATGTATAGACTACCAAGAGCATAGCACAGGAAAGTGTAATGAGTGAGGTGCTAGGAATGTGGTGCTTTTATAACAGCACATGGTTTTTAGAAAGGTTTTATAAATAAATATATGTGAGTTATTTCCTATTATCTATTTAATGAAAACAAATACATAATTAAATTAAATTAAATATAACCCTGAAACTATTTTTATGAAGATTAAATAGAATAAAACTAAAGGGCTTTGAAGTTCATAAAGTTTCCTAAAAGAATGGAAGTATGAAGTTCCAGAACTAATAAAATTCATTTGCCCTCTAATAAAACAACAAATCAAACCACTGCAAATCAAACCAGTGGCATATGTGATTTATTACGCAGTGAAAGTACTATCTATGGAGATGCAAGTAAAATTATTGGGGGGGAGGGGCCAATGGGAAACATGAAGGAGCCATGGTTTCCTGCGGAAACTTTGAAGCAGTGAGAACAAAGTTACGTGATGCTGTTTTCATTCTAGAATCTGAAAAATTTTAAGCATTTTCTTTCATAGACTGTCAGAAAAAAATGGAAAGCCTGGAACTGCTCACCTACTAGAGGTAGGGCTTACGTTTCTGTGGCAACCTCATATTTTTTTCTCTGATAGGTTTCCCCTGTCTGTTTGTGAGTGACACATGGTTCTAGGAAGTAACTCTTCGTAAAAGATAGTCATTAAGATAGCAGGCAAGTTCATTTTCCCTAGTTACACTTAGCTGGACAGTCTTGTTCCCAGCCTAGGTACTCATTTATGCACTTAATATAAGATGTATATATACATGTTAATGTCTATTCATTTGTATGAATTTAATGCTTTATAATATTGAGGTGCTTTGTTTTTTTAAAGAAAATCTGATTACAGTCAGATGAACATCAGTTTGTGGAATCAAGATTTTAGAAATTCATCTCAGACAACTTCTCTTATCTTGATGACCTTTGTGGATTTTACAAGATGTCTTTTCCTTCCCTAATACCATAAACTTACCTTGTAATTCCTCAGTCTGTGAGATGTAAAATATAAAGTCTATTGTTAAAACTCCATTTAAACATCCCACAGTTTATTTCACACTGCTAAAATAATTCTTTTTTTTTTTTTTTTTTCAGAGATAAGGTATCCTGGGAGTGGAGAAAGGGCAGGTTAACACATGTTGTCTGCATGTAACATTTTTTAAAAATATTTGAGGTAAGGATCTGATAATGTTTTTTACCTTTACCACACTTGTTAGGATTTTCCCTGAACTTATGATTTCCTGAAATTCGAAATCCAATTGAATTTTCACAGATATCTCCTTGATGATTAAATTGAAGTTGTCTTTAAATAAGACTCTAGCTACCGCCTTAACATAAGGATGGAATTCTTGCCCCCTGCTTTGTATTTGTTAATGATTGATTAGGTTGAGTATTATGGTTACCATTGATAACAATAAAAGAATCTATCTTTGCTTCTTCCCCATTTGCTCTTTCTACCAAGAATGCCTTAAAGTTGGTGAAATTCTCTGGATTATAAATCTTGTCTGTGCATACGTATTATTGGAAAAGCACCTAGCTCTCTATATACTCCCAATGATAGAGTTACAGGAAAGTTTTCACTATAATTCTTCAAAGTACGGAAGTAGACATTTGAAGAGTCTGAGCAGTGGAGGAGCTTGGGGCTTTTCTGAGAGAATGTTGCGAGTTCTCAGATACTCAGTTACTTCATATGTAAATAATTTCTTTATTTGTGAGGATCCATAGCAAGTAAGTTAAAGATGTCTCAAGAATTGCATATCAGGTCTCAGAAAGAACTGAGTACACAATAGGACTCACTCCAGTTCTAGTGTCTGTCAGAGACTCCAGTGATGCAGCAGTAACTGTAGAAAGTATCTTTTATATTCTGTAAGAATGAAGACACTGTTTGTTATGTATTCTCTCTGCTCTGCTGATTCTCTCTCTCCCTCTCTTCTTCTCTCTCCCCGCTGAAACACACACACACACACAATCTCTATGAAACTTAAAGTAAATATCATTGCGTGAGGCAGTCCCCATTTGATATAGACATCTTCTTGGGCTGTACCTTTATGCCAGGCCACCTAATAGGCTATTGACAAACGTATTGATAACAGGCTTTAAGTGAACAGCTCACTCCTGTTCCAATATATAGTGATGCTCTTGGGACAAGAGGGAAACAAGAGGGAAGATGTTTTAACATTTGGTGCTGAGACTTTTCAAAAAGTATGATGTCCAAAGGAAACTCAGAAAATCATGTTCTTCTTTATAATACTTTGTTAATCCGAGTTGTGAAGCAGGTTCACTGTACATTGGTTACCAAGTTGTCTGAGTCTGGTGAGACAGAATACCTCCCCCATACACACACACAGACAGGTTATATGAAGTGGATTTATTACTTACAGATAGGCAGCAGTATATAACAGAAGCCTGGGATTTATGATGAGCCAGGTTGAGGAAAGCTGCCTGGGGCAGATATAGTCTGGTCTGTGCATGCCCCACTTGCACCACAGCTCAGGGACTCTGAAAAAATAGCTCACCTCCTTGGGTTTTATATCCTCTGAGCAACAAGACATGCTGGGTTAAAATGTTGAAGGACATCCTGTTTCTAAGGGGGACTGGAAACAAGTCAGAGTTTTTCTAGTCAGCCCTTCCCTATCTCAGCATGTTTCACTTCCAGAACATTCTACAGTTATTCTGAAGCACTACCCACAAGAATAGGGTAGAGCTAGATTGGTCCAGGGTCACCCAGAAGACTGTCCTACAAGAGTATGCACCAGGGACTAGCAGCACAGCACCACCTGGGCACTCAATAGAAATGCAGAACCTCAGGCTCTTCTTTGAGGGGCTGAAACAGAATCTGCATTTTTTAATTGACTTCATTTAACAAGTCCTCCAGGTGACTCATATGGATATTAAAATGGGAGGAGCACAGCTTCTGCCAAGCTTCCACTAGTCTCCAACTTGACTCTTAATAGACTCCTAATAGTCAATGCATCTGTCTAGATCTTAGATTCCTCTTCATTATGCTAAAATTTCACGTGTGAAAGGCTCTATAAAGGAATGTTTTACATTTTTGAAGAAAGTGAAGCAAGTAAGAAACATCTCTGCCTGGGGGGCATATTCTGACTCTTAACAGCCTGTGATATATAAGTATGCAATGTATAATCCACTCACTTATGTCCATTGAAGAAAATAATGAGACAAAGTCTCAATCATTTTAGGAGATTTATTTGCCAAAGTTAAGGACGCGCCCCCAGGAGACAGGTCTATGCCCTTCTCTGAAGATGATTTGAGGGATTCAAATTTACAACGGAAAGGGTGGGATATTGAGAAGCACACAGCTTTCACATAAGCAAAAGCGGGCAGAGGAACAATGTGGGGAATCTGCCTTTTACATAAGAAAACACAGACAAGATGGGGTAGGGGAACAATCAGATATGCTTTGTGTCTGGTGGGCTGAAGTGCTGCACCTGTAAAGATAAGCTATCAGTTTGCATTGCTATGGTGAAGTTTTAACAGCTCAGCAGGAATTTCCTCATGGGCAAACTATGAGGGAGACATATAGTCTTTCATTTTGTAGCCATCTTACTTAGGAACCAAAAGTGGGAGGCAGGTTTGCGTGACCCAGTTCCCAGTCTGACTTTTCCCTTTGGCTAAATGAATCTGGGGTCCCACGGTTTAATTTCCTTTCATACTTATAAAAGCAGTGACAGCACCACAGTGTGTACAGGTCCAAGTGAGAACTTAAATGGACAAACCACTTAGGTGCTTTTATTAGTGACTAATTAATGTTTTGACTGATGTCAGCTCACTGAAGAAACAAAATAGTCTTATTTCAAGAAATAATTTTATGGGAATATTTTATCAGCCAAGTTGAGTTTGAGTTTTACAAAATTACTAACTAGAACTTAATAAACAATTTTAAAGTAGCCTCAATAAAGTATAAAATATTTTCATTTTGTTCAAAATGAAGAAAATTTAACTCTGTATGCCAAAAATAACATTTAAGCCTCCAACCAACTGAATGGATCCCTCTCTTAGCCAAGGGCATTGCAAAGTGAATCTGAAAAACTAGGTCAAGTCATGATGGAAAGAGAGGGTCAGACATCCCTCATTGTACCCTTCTCCCTTTGGAATTCAGGTACAGATGACCAGCATTAACATTAAAACAGAGATCTTAAGACTGACAAAACAGACTGTTCTCAGCAATAAGATACAAAGTTCCAACCTGACTCTAGTATAAGATCCCATGACACATAGTGGGACCTGAAAGAAATCCAGGTATTTTGCCCCAAAATATATTTTTTGAAATATTTTGAAACAGCTCTGCAAAGTTGTTTCTTGTGGGGACATCTACATTCTATAGAGAACCCTCTTCCCTTTCTAGGTCTTTTCCTGATCCAAAAGAGAGTTAACTAAGAGACTGACACCTTTTAGGATGTGATAAGCGACATTTACTGTTTATTCTCTGAAGTCTGCCACTTGAGACTTCATCTACAAAATAGGAACCTTGGTTTCCACAACACCCTTTATCTTAACTACAAACTTTTCTCTCTGTTGACTTCAACTCTTCAGGCAGAGCTTTCCCTTTCAACCAATTGCCTTCAGGAAATTTTTGAATCTACCTGTACCCTGGAAGCCCCCAATCCACCCTCTTTAACCTCATCCCTTGCTCAAATTTTCTTTCCTTTCCAGACCAAACCAATGTACACCTTACATGTACTGATTGATATTTGCCTGTAACTTCTGTCCCCCTAAAATGTATAAAATCAAGCTGTAATCCATCCACTTTGGGTACATGTTCTCAGGATCTCTTGAGACTGTACTTCAGGCCTTACTCAATCACATGTGGCTAAGAATAAATCACTTCAAATATATTACAGAGTTTGATTCTTTTGTTATTGACAATTAAATTCAATACATTTGTCATACCACTTTTTCTTCTAATCCTAAATATTTGTGCTCACTAATGAATATTTAAAAATCAAATTTCTAGAATCATTTAATATTTAAAAAATTCAGGCCTGGAGCAGTGGCTCATGCCTGCAATCCCAGCACTTTGGGAGGCTGAAGAGGGTGGATCATGGGAGGTCAGGAGTTCTAGACCAGCCTGACCAACATGGTGAAACTCCATCTCTACTAAAAACACAAAAAATTAGCTGGGCTTGGTGGCCGTTGCCTCTAACCCCAGCTACCCGGAAGGCTGAGGCAGGAGAATCTCTTGTACCCAGGAGATGGAGGTTGCACTGAGCCGAGCATGTGCCATTGCACTCCAGCTGGGTGACAGAGCGAGACTCCATCTTAACAAAAAAAAAAAAAAAAAAAAGAATTCAAGAGCAATATTTGCAGTTATTATTTCTATATCATGAATAGCCCCAAGTAAGAAAATGTTGGTTAGTTGCTAAATCGTTTCCCTGGATGAAAGCCTATTTTTGTAACTTTGTAACACTGTGTTAATCTATTTTTGGATTGCTATGAAGAAATACTTGAGACTAGGCAATTTATAAAGAAAAAGAGTTTAATTGGCTCATGGTTCTGCAGGCTTTACAGTAAGCATGATGCCCACATCTGCTCAGTTTCTGGGGGGATCTCAGGAAGCTTTTACTCATGGCAGAGGGAAAAGTGGAGGCAGGCACTTAATGGCAAGAACAGGAGCAATAGTGAGAGTGACAGGGAGAAGTGCCACACTTTACAACAACCAGCTTTTACAAAACTCACTCACTACCACCAGTACAGCACCAAGCCATAAGAGATCTGCCCTCATAACCCAAAAACCTCCCAGCAGCGCCCCCCTTCAACACTGGAGATTACAATTCAATATGAGATTTGGATGCGTAAGATATTCAAATGATACCACACGGTATTCTGATACTCTTTTTTGTCTTGATTAGGATGGCATGTGCTGAAAGTAATTTAAGAACAGTATTAAAAGATCCAGTTTCTAGTCGGGCGCAGTGGCTCATGCCTGTAATCCCAGGACTTTGAGAGGCAGAGGTGGGTGGATCACCTGAGGTTGGGAGATCGAGACCACCCTGACCAACATGGAGAAACCCCATCTCTACTAAAAATACAAAATTAGCCAGGTGTGGTGGCACATGCCTGTAATCCCAGCTGCTGGGGAGGCTGAGGCAGAAAAATTGCTTGAACCCAGGAGGCTGAGGTTGCAGTGAGCCGGAGATCGCACCATTGTACTCCAGCCTGGGCAACAAGAGCGAAACTCCGTCTCAAAAATAAATAAATAAATAAATAAATAAATAAATAAATAAATAAATAAATATTAAAAAAAAATCCAGTTCCATATAATATTTTTGTCTATGAATAAAATAGTAAATTTAATGTTATTTTTAACAATTTCAATCTCACTTAAATAACAATACACATTTTTAACTTTAATTCTGAAAAAAAATTAAACTTACAAAAAATTTATATGTTTACATATTACTCCATTAGCTGTGTGGGACTCAGAAAACAATATCCTAAAATGAAGTCTTCCGCAGCAGTTCTAGATGCAACAAGTTTTCCTCTGACCTTCTTCTGCCCTCCCTGTTACCCCGCCGAAGTTACCCATAGAAGCTAAGATCCCTCCTCCCCAATGTGGGTCATTGAAACCAGAACTTCTTTTGTCCAAAGCCAGTCATGAAACGTGAAAATATTACTCCAAGTTTTCCTCTACATTTTTTCTGTAAAACCTGGCCATAAAGAAATTATCTGATCTAACTCTTTGACTGTAGGTCATAAGTCCCCATTCCAGAGAGGGTCCTGTCCCACACCCAGAAGAAAGGAATGCATCCTCAGAGACACCAAGAAGAATCTAAGCAGGGAGGACTTGCAGGTTTTCCCCACTCAGTCTATTAACATTAGGTCACACTCTTTTTGTCCAAATGTTTAGAGCAACCAAGAGAATAAAGGTGGGCCTGCAGGCTGATGACTTATGGGACAGTTTTTTAAAATTGTTTTCTTATTCTGCTGTGTGTGTGTGTGTGTGTGTGTGTGTGTGTGTTTGCTTTTAATAGACATATACACTTTTGTGTAGCTCTAGATTTTTTTGAGTAAGACGAGTGGAGGAGAAATATTTAAAACTGGCTATTAATAGAAGGGAGAGAAGAAAGAATCCTATGTACACTAGGGCCAATATATTATTGGGGATCAAATTTTATTGTGACACAGATTTCTAAGGGTAATTTAGAAAAACAGGTACTAAACAATATACTTTTAGCTATTTGTGCTACATGTTTTATAATTATACTTATGGGTGGAGCTTCTGCCAGCACTATGAGTTTTTGATAGAAATTAAAGTGACAGAATTATCTTCTCCTGAATCAAATTACCCAGTTAATGGCTGTGAGATGGTGGCAGAAGGAAGGACATATTAGAGTCACTCATTCATTCACTCCAGTGAAGTACTAATGTCAATTGTTGAAACATGGAGACTAAAGCAAGTTATCACAAGGAAACAGTAGGAAAGTATAAAACATGTTGCCAAAATAATCATTGTGTTCAATTGCCCAAAAGAATGAGTAATTGCCATGTGCAGATACTTATATACTATCTGTTGCATTTGATTTAATTTTACCCCTGTCATCCATGTAGGCGGCAAAGTGCAGGCACAGTGCATTCTTTCAGAAAATTGAGTTTTCATGGCAGGGCTGATCTGTGGATTTCACTTGTTTTAGAAACTAATTCATCCATAGTCATCACTACTGATTTGAAGAAAGCAGAAAGAAACTTTAATAGAATTAGAAGGATAAACAACCTGTGCATTTATAAATAAATTAATTAAATATAATTACCGAATATCACTACATGTGAGACAATGGTATACTCACTGAGAGCATAGCGGTTAAAACAGATGAAAGATTCTCTCTTAATGGACTTAGTATCCTGTCATGTGAGAAAGGAAGTAAACACACCTTAGCTTAGGCCTATTGGACATTTAAATTGTGACTGGGAATTTTTCTAAGAACATTGCCTGTATTCCCTCATCTAATACTCATAGAGACTTGAATGGGTAGTATTGTTACTTCTATTTTTTAGCTAAGGATGGTGAAGAAAAGACAAGTTCAGTAATCTACACAGTTATTTGCAGAGTAATGATTCTGAAATTTGAAGTCAGGTAATATAGATTCCATATATATGAAACAATAAGAATTCTGAAGACAAATGAGCAGGAAAAGGTCACCTAAAGTAAAAAGTAGTCATGGTGGTGGTGGATAGTATATAATTTGGGAAATGGTAGTCAGCAAAAGCTTCTCTTCTAGGGGTTGATTTCAAGCAGAGGAGGTATCATGCTGATATCTATGGGACAAGCATTCTAAGCAGAGGGAATAGCAAAAATCAAACATACTTGAGGACAGTGCATTTAAAAAGCAAAGAGAAGGCAAATATGTGTGAAGTACAGTGAGGGAGTGAGGGAGAGAATGATAACAGATCAGGGCAGAGGAACGTTGGTAGGGGACATGGTAGGGGAGGCAGTGGTAGCACACAGCTCGTCACCTGTGTTATATGTTCCAGTCACTGTAAGTGCTAAGCTCAGGTACCCTCAGATCCTTTTTAACTATTCCTATATTCCCTTCTTAGACTTGAGTGTGCTTGCTTTTAGAACTCATCTCTGAAGAATTTTTCTCAGGTTTCTAGAGCCCCTTTCCCAAAACATAAAAAGCTACTAGTGCTTGAGAGCTACCTCTCCTCACAGCAACTGACTGATGGGTGAAGCATAAGGAAAGCCAGCTCCCTTGCCTTAGGTCATTATACTCCTGAGTCTCTTTCTAGGATAAAATTAAAGCTACCTTCCACAGAACTTTGCCTGAAATTGTCCCCTTGCTTTCCTTCTTCCACTTCCCTCATTTCTGTACTGGCTTTTCCTGGGAACTTGCACATGAATCTTCATTTCAGGTTATGTTTCTGAAGAACCCAACCTCAGGTAAATGTGACTGAATAACCTAAACTGGTTCATCACAGGAAGGAATCTGGAAAAACAGGAATCTGGAGTTGAATTCCTCCATGGTCAGATGGTATCATGACCTCATCATTGGCGGTAAGTGAACTGTTTATGCACTGTGCTATGCTGGAGCTAGAGCAGTGAGATTACCAAAAGTTTCAACCATCACAAATCAGAATGTTTCTGGGTGGAAGGAAATAAATTGTTATGTGCAATACCTCGTATACTGGACAGAGAAGGTAGATGTTGTAATTATAAGTATTTTCATATTGTTAGTTATTGTTGGATATAACTGATGCATTGAAGAAGAAAAATGAAAGCCCCAAAACAGACAAATGACGACTCAAGGTACAATTGGCAGTGCTTAAAGAGAGACTCATTTCCTATGGCTAGAGGGTTGACTATGTTGAAGATCAGGCCTAGGACATAATGATAAGAATCAGTACTTTACAGGAAGAGAATCAGCACTTTATACGAAGCTGGATTTGTCATCTCAGCAAGTATCCATCAGATAGGGAAGGACATCTGACTGGACTTGTAGTAGGCTTAAAAATGGCCTTCAAAAGATGTTCACACCCTAATCCTTGGAACCCGTGAATGTTACTTTATATGGTAATAATAATAATAATAATAATAATAGAAGGGATTTGTGCAGATGCGATTAATTTAAAGATCTTGAGATGGAGAGATTATCCGGGATTACCTGGTTGGGTCTTAAATGAATCCCTATAAAAAGGAGGGAGATTGCTCATACACAGAGGAAGAAGTAATACAAAGATGGAGCAGAGAAAGAGTTGAAGACTTTGGCCTTGAAGATTGGAGTTATTAATAATTTATAAGTCTGTCATGATAATTATGTATTTCTTATTTATATATCTCACTTTTCACTTTATAATTTTGAAAATTGTTATTGAAAAATACATAGAATTCTGATACATTCCTGTTGGATCATTCCCATTACTACTATGGTATGTCTTATCTTTAATTATCTCCAGCAATATTTCTGTTTAAAAATCTAGTGCTCCTGAAGTCAGTATGGCTCCCCCAGTTTTTGGTTTGTGATTACATGGTATATCACTTTCCATCCTTCTTTCAAACCTTGTACATTCTTTTATTTAATGTGTGTCTCTTTCAAGTAGCAGTACTTTCTCATTAAATCTAATGTAATAACTTAATCTTTTTCTTGGAGTGTTTATCCATTTATAGTTAATATAATTACTGATATGGGTGGTTTTAATCTACCACTACATAACTTTTTGTATTTGGTCCATCTGTATGCTATTCTATCTTCTTTGACTGATGCTTTCTTTTGAATACATTGGATAATTTTATCATTCATTCTTATCAAGTTCTATAAGTAACTTGTTAGAAATCCATATTTTTACTGTTCTTTGTTACACTAGAGACTATAATATTCATCTTTAACCCATTACACTCTAATTCTGATACTAGTGCAATAATCTAAATTTTATACTGCATTTACCACCTTTTACCTTTTTTTTTTTTTTTTTGGTAATCATCCTTCATTTTAATCATCCATACAATTTAAAGTTAACAGAACTTTAAAATTTTTAGTTATATTTTAATTTTTTATTTGGGTAATTTTTCTCCTGCCTGAAGAAATCTTCCCTTTTATCTTTTTCTTACAGTGGAAGACTGCTGGGATAAACTTTTGTCTGAAAAATCTTTATTTTACCTTATTTTAAAAGAATATATTCACTAGGTATAACATCATATTTTAGTAGTTGTTTTCCTTCAGCTCTGTTAAGATACTATTCCTTTGCCTTCTTGCTTTGAGAGTTTTTATGGAGAAGTCATATGTCACTCTCACTCTTGCCCTTTCAATGTACTGTGGTGTTGTTGCTTTCCCTTAGGCTGCTATTGGTCTTGTTTCTTTGTCTTTGTTCTTCAGCAGTATTACTATGATGTGACTTGGTGTAGATTCGGTTGTATATATTTTGTTGGCAATTTGTTTCATTTCTGGAATATATATGTTAATAGTTAATTTTTCTTTTCTCCTTCTTTTTTTCATTTTGATGTGGGGGTGGGGGACAGACTCTCCTCTGTCGCCCTGGCTGGAGTGCAATGGCGCGATCTCGGCTCACTGCAACTTCCGCCTCCCAGGTTCAAGCTATTCTCCTACCTCAGCTTCCCGAGCAGCTGGGATTACAGGTGCCCGCCACCATGCCCAGCTAATTTTTTGTACTTTTAGTAGAGACAGGGTTTCACCATATTGGCCAGGGTTGTCTTGAACTCCTGACTTCAGGTGATCCACCTGCCTCGGCTTCCCCAACTGTTGGGATTACAGGCGTGAGCCACTGCACCTGGGCCTACAAAATTTTTGTGTTATGTCTCTTCAAATATTAATTTTGATCCATTGGCTTAATTTTTTTCTTTCTGGGACTCCAACAGGACATAGATTAAACATTGTAAGCATATTCTATTTGTCTCTTACATTCTGTTCTGTTTCATCCATCTCTTAACATTCTGTGATTTGTTTGGGACATTTTATATTAAGCCATCTTCTAATTCACTTTGTGTGTGTGTGTGCAGAAAAATTTATTCATATATATTGGCATCTTGAGTGAGCGATTTCACTGATTATTACTTAAGAAAAGTAAGGCTGAGACCTGGCGCGATGGCTCATGCTGGTAATCCCAGAACTCTGGGAGGCCAAGGCAGGTGGATCACCTGAGATCTGGAGTTCAAAACCAGCCTGACCAATATGGTGACACTCTGTCTGTACTAAAAATACAAATATTAGCCAGGTGTGGTGGCGGGCATCAGTAATGCCAGCTACTTGGGAGGCTGAGGCACGGGAATCACTTGGAGCCAGGAGGCGGAGGTTGCAGTGAGCCTCGATTGCGCCATTGCACTCCAGTCTTTGTGACAGAGCAAGACTCTGTCGGGGAAAAAAAAAAAAGGAAGAAAGAAAAATAAGACTGAAAAAAATGACAGGGTATTATATATTTATGGTTAGGTTTCTAAATAGTTTCATTTGGGGTTTAAAATTCTGTCAGTTGTAAGTGATAATTCTGATGGTATAAACCATATTGATGCAGATTCTTTATAGATTGTTTACATGCCACCAAAAATAAAGAATGTGGAAAATATAATAAAATAATATGGTCTTCAGAAGATAAAAGGAAAATTATATTGAAAGCATATTCTTTGGTAACAGACATACTTATTTTGGGCTCACAATATTTAATTACCAGCAACTTGAATGTGATCCATTGCTAACATTTTATTCTGCAGATTCAGCTTTTTTATTTCCCTATTTGCATGATTTATGTCATTTCTCTAGCCCATAAATAGTGTGTTTAATACTTAAATAAAAGTCATTATCAGTTTATATAATTCTCATTAACCTCCCATATGAGACAAATGAAAAAATAACGGATATTTAAAAGTGCATACAAAGAGAAGTTTAGAGGGAGAGGGAGAAATAATACTGAGTGGGTGTGATTGAATTAGGATTCATTCTATTGGTTTCTAGAAGCAACAGCTCATATTAGTCATCTGTCCCTGCTTTAGTCATAATCCAGCAGCAAGTCATACGCCAATCGGATGGATAACTTAAGCTGGCAGGAATGTGGAAAGCCATACCCTTTTCTCATATTAGTTTCACAAGATGCAGCTGTCAGGATTTGCAGGAATATTAGGCTGTGTGAGAAGGCCATTAATCTGTCATCTCTATACATCTCTGAGCATCTCAAGATCGTTTTCAATTAAAATCAGATGACTTTGTAAACAAAGTTACTACAGTTGTGTGAAAGCCTGGAAGTCATTGAATAATAAGCACTTCCTCTTGGCTTTGCAAGATGCTTTTGATCAGCCGGATGCTAAGCCCGGCGCTTCATACTTATGCTCATGAACAGAGCATTGCTCATATTTTCAAGTGTGCTCCATATTCAGATGTGTTGTTTTTCTCCCAGCAATAATTCTTTCCTACTTGTTCACTATATAAATTGACATGCGCATGCTCTTTGGTTTAAACAGTCTTTTAATCTCCACTAAGCATTCTTTATGAGTTTTGTTTTTCTCCATCTCCCTATGTAAGCAAAGTAATTTTATTGCTTGTGAGAAAGCAATGATTATTTTATCTAAGATATAAATATATCACTCAGCAGTAGGCCCATGACTTCTGCATAGTAGAATAGGCAGTGCAAACAGAATAGGCAGTGCTCTTGCTAGAGCACATTTTCCCGCGATGTAGCTCAGCCTAAGAGAAGCAGACACAATTTAATATTTGAATATAATAGCATTGTCCCTGAACACAAAAGAGTAAGCAGAGAAAGGTGTTTTTTTTTATGTTATAAATGTCATGCCAATAATATCCAAGCATATGGTAATAAATAGTTGAACACTATTGTAAATGTTATGTTAGTAGTCACGTTGTTACCTAGGATAATTTCCCGTGGATTCAAAGTCTCTGTTATGTTAAAATGAAAAATGATTATGGTCATTAGGATAACAATTTTGGGTATTCATTCAGCTTTATTCAAGTGGCTAACTCTGCCCCTTTCTCTCCTCAGTAGTTTCCTCTCCAGGAATGGTACATTGAAGAGAGGAAAGAATCATAGACTTTCTTTGTATCCTGCCAACCCTCAATAGAACAGACTGCAACAGGGGAGGAATGGATGTAACCACTAACAGTAAGTAACTCTTCTCCAGGAAGCATTTTCAAAGAAGTCCGTCACACCTTTGCTCTTGGAAAACATCCTCACTCTTCTGATTTGCTTTGAAAAGCAACAGACAGCATGTACACAACAAACATCACCCAGGAAATAGGCAGGCAGTAAGTGTCGTGGACTCCTCTATTTGCTCAGTTCTTACACAAAATCTTATACATGGGCTAGCAAACTGCACAAGGAAATTACTTGTCTTGCCCAAACCCTGCAGCTGGTGTTGTCTTTCTTCTCCTGGTGGGGGCCGATGTCCTAGGGCCCACCCATACAGCTTTTTCTCCTCCATGATCCCTGTTCTGTTTCTACTAGTACTTCCTGAGCCATACTGTGTCCCTTACCACTGGTGAGCCCTAGCTAAATTATGGATCCCATGACAACAACACAGGCTAATTACAGCCTTTTTACATATTTAAAGACAGTCTAAGGAAGAACAAAAACAACTTTTTGCAATGAGATTCATAAATAAAGATGCATTTCAATGACTTCTCCTGCCTCTACAACCACATACATGGTAGATTTAGTGCCTTAGTTACATCATAATTGCTTAGGAAAAAGCAGACTGACATTTTGACTGCTTGTTAGCTACAATCACAGAGACCTGAACTTTGTTTTTCTATACAAAGGGCTACATTCACTATCTGTTTTAATTCTCAATTTAATTTGAACTAGAATCACATATGATGTCAAATAAAGAAGGTTGGGTATGGTGGCTCACACCTGTAATCCCAGCACTTTGGGAGCCTGAGGCAGGTGAATCACCTGAGGTCAGATGTTCAAGACAAGTCTGGGCAACATGGTGAAACCCTGTCTCTATTAAAAGTACAAAAATTATATGGGTGTGGTGGCTCATGCCTGCAGTCCCAGCTACTCAGGAGACTAAGGCAGGAGAATCGCTCGAGCCTGGAAGGCGGAGGTTGCATGAGCCAAGATCACACCACTGTACTCCAGCCTGGGCAACAGAGCAAGACTCTGTCCCCCCACCCCCGCCCCAAAAAAAAAGCAAAAATGATACAAGAAGATCCAGAAAGAATTAGATTTATAGTCCTGGGATTAATTTCCCAGTAAAATAGTACAAGCTATTCTATGATGGCATACTTGGAAAGCCATGAACCTAGACACAGGGACACTGTATAAACTCAGTGTGCCCTTGCCAAAAGATGCCAAAATGGAAAGTAAAGAGGTTTGGACTAGTGGACCTCACTTGTACAAGAGATGAGAACAGCCAAATACATAAGATCTAACAAGTAAACTGGAATCAGAGAATCATGTTTGAAAAGAAAATAAATCTTGGGGTCCCAAAAATCACTAAGCTAAAGGGAAAATCAAGCTGGGAACTGTTTAGGGCAAACCTGCCTCATATTCTATATAAAGTCGCCCTTCTGCTCACTAATATAAATGCATATCTGATTGCCTTCTTTGGAGAGGCTAACCAGAAACTCAAAAGAATGCAACCATTTGTCTCTTTTCTACCTATGACCTGTAAGCCCCCTCCCCACTTCGAGTTGTCCCTCCTTTGCTTCAAGTTTTCCCACCTTTCAGGATGGAACCACTGTTCATCTTACATATTTTGATTGATGTCTCATGTCTCCCTAAAATGTAAAAAACCAAACCGTGCCCTGACCACCCCGGGCACATGTCGTCAGGACCTCCTGAGGCTGTGTCCTGGGTGCATGTCCTCACTTTGTCAACATAAACTTTCTAAATTAACTGAGACCTGTCTCAGGTATTTGGGGTTCACACCGGCTTTTCTTTGTTCTGACTTTTAACTGCATTGTTTTTGGGCAGTGCAATTTACACATTTCCTATGGGGTCTCCATACTACTCTATTTCTTGTAGTATGGTTAAAGATACTTGAAATAGCTTCAACATGGAAAATGGAATCTTGAGACCTATGAGTAAAATAAATGCAAGCACCTTTTGTCTCTGAGTCTCAATGAGGAGATGAGAAGGGATTCTCTAGCCCAGGAAGAATAAGGGTTAGTGTATTAGCCTATGAGAGTCAAGTGGGGAGTCAAGAACTTTGTGTTTCCAGATGGCCAGCAACACTTCCCCTTTCTCCTCTTCTCCAAAGGAGCTTTGGGTTAGTCTTACCTAGTTAGGAGAGGGATAGCAATTTTGTCAAGCAGTTCTGATAGCTGTAATAGCAAAAGGACAGAATATAGTGATTACCTATTACCTCAAGTTACCCTGGAGAGGAGATTCAAGGACTGTCTCTTTTATGAATCATATTTGAGTGGCTCTGGGTATTACTGAGAATGGCCTTGCATTAACTACTCAAGGGACTTATGTATAAGTAACAACCAACCACTTTAATGATATCATCTCGAACAAGTGACACCCTCATATTTTAAATATGTTTTGCACTTAATCTAAACTGATTATAAAATCACATCATTATTTTTATATATTCAGGCTACAGATTTCAGCTCATTTCAGAAATAATTGGGTTAAAAAGACAGAATTGTTGATTGAAGTGAAAAAGGACATTTTGGGGTGTGTTCTCATGCACCTAAAGGGGATTTTGGGGAGATCATCTTACTGAAATGGAAATTTGGAAAAGGAAAGAAGAAAACTCACATATTAATATTTTGAAACATTAGGCTTGTACAGATTTCCAAGGGCAGAGAATATGATTTGTCTGCATATGTCTACCTCTAGATGGAAAGTTCAATACTCAATACAAGTAATTAAATAACTGGAATCACAAATAAAGGAAGACAACACTCACGCCACGGAAGGAGGAGATTTTCTTTTCTTTCCTGGCCTTCCTACTTTAACTTCTGCTTTCCCTTTGTACAATGGAAAATCTCTCATTCTGTACCCTTCCATCCTACCCGAGACCTAAATGTGCCTTACCTTTTGAGAAGATCTGTAAGAGGTGTTCTATTCAAGAACAACTCCATCTTGAATAGAAGCTGGGTAAAATAATGCTGAGACCTACTGGGTTGCATTCCCAGATGGTTAAGGCGTTCTAAGTCACAGGATGAGATAGGAGGTCGGCACAAGATACAGGTCATAAAGACCTCGCTGATAAAACAGGTTGTGGTAAAGAAGCCAGCTAAAACCCCCAAAACCAAGATGACCACGAGAGTGACCTCTGGTTGTCCTCACTGCTGCATTCCCACCAGCGCCATGATAGTTTACAAATGCCATGGCAAGGTCAGGAAGTTACCCTAGATGGTCTAAAAGGGGAGGCATGAATAATCCACCCCTTGTTTAACATATCATCAAGAAATAACCATAAACATGGGCAACCAGCAGTTCTTGTGGTTGCTTTGTCTATGGAATAACCATTCTTCTTTTTATTTACTTTCCTAATAATCTTGCTGTCACTTTATGGGCTCACTTTGAATTCTTCCTTGTGGGAGATCCAAGAACCCTCTCTTGGGATCTGGATTGGAACCTCTTTCCTATAACAGATCCAGAACCTGCAAGGTAAGAATGAGGTCGCATAAGAGCTTTGGAAGTTGGAAGTTAGAGAAATTTGACTTTGAATCTTGTTTTAAAGATAGGGGCTCACAAATAGAAAACTAATTCAGAAAGGAGGCAAATGCAAGATCATTCACAGGAGAACTTCCTACATGAAATCCACCCCAAATCAACAGAATATACATTCTTCTCAGCACCACATCGTACTTATTCCAAAATTGACCACGTAATTGGAAGTAAAGCACTCCTCAGCAAATGTACAAGAACAGAAATTATAACAAACTGTCTCTCAGACCACAGTGCAATCAAACTAGAACTCAGGACTAAGAAACTCAATCAAAACCGCTCAACTACATGGAAACTGAACAACCTGCTCCTGAATGACTACTGGGTACATAACGAAATGAAGGCAGAAATAAAGATGTTCTTTGAAACCAATGAGAACAAAGATACAACATACCAGAATCTCTGGGACACATTTAAAGCAGTGTGTAGAGGGAAATTTATAGCACTAAATGCCCACAAGAGAAAGCAGGAAAGATCTAAAATTGACACTCTAACATCGCAATTAAAAGAACTAGAGAAGCAAGAGCAAACACATTCGAAAGCTAGCAGAAGGCTAGAAATAACTAAGATCAGAGCAGAACTGAAGGAGATAGAGACACAAAAAACCCTCCAAAAAATCAATGAATCCAGGAGTTGGTTTTTTGAAAAGATCAACAAAATTGACAGACCACTAGCAAGACTAATAAAGAAGAAAAGAGAGAAGAATCAAATCGACGCAATTAAAAATGAAAAAGGGGATATCACCACCGACCCCACAGAAATACAAACTACCATCAGAGAATACTATAAACACCTCTACGCAAATAAACTGGAAAATCTAGAAGAAATGGATAATTTCCTGGACACTTACACTCTTCCAAGACTAAACCAGGAAGAAGTTGAATCCCTGAATAGACCAATAGCAGGCTCTGAAATTGAGGCAACAATTAATAGCCTACCAACCAAAAAAAGTCCAGGACCAGATGGATTCACAGCTGAATTCTACCAGAGGTACAAGGAGGAGTTGGTACCATTCCTTCTGAAACTATTCCAATCAATAGAAAAAGAGGGACTCCCTAACTCATTTTATGAGGCCAACATCATCCTGATACCAAAGCCTGGCAGAGATACAACAAAAAAAGAGAATTTTAGACCAATATCCCTGATGAACATCGATGCAAAAATCCTCAATAAAATACTGGCAAACCGGATTCAGCAACACATCAAAAAGCTTATCCACCATGATCAAGTGGGCTTCATCCCTGGGATGCAAGGCTGGTTCAACATTCGCAAATCAATAAACATAATCCAGCATATAAACAGAACCAAAGACAAGAACCACATGATTATTTCAATAGATGCAGAAAAGGCTTTTGACAAAATTCAACAGCCCTTCATGCTAAAAACGCTCAATAAATTCGGTATTGATGGAACGTACCTCAAAATAATAAGAGCTATTTATGACAAACCCACAGCCAATATCATACTGAATGGGCAAAAACTGGAAAAATTCCCTTTGAAAACTGGCACAAGACAGGGATGCCCTCTCTCACCACTCCTATTCAACATAGTGTTGGAAGTTCTGGCTAGGGCAATCAGGCAAGAGAAAGAAATCAAGGGTATTCAGTTAGGAAAAGAAGAAGTCAAATTGTCCCTCTTTGCAGATGACATGATTGTATATTTAGAAAACCCCATTGTCTCAGCCCAAAATCTCCTTAAGCTGATAAGCAACTTCAGCAAAGTCTCAGGATACAAAATTAATGTGCAAAAATCACAAGCATTCTTATACACTAGTAACAGACAAACAGAGAGCCAAATCATGAATGAACTTCCATTCACAATTGCTTCAAAGAGAATCAAATACCTAGGAATCCAACTTACAAGGGATGTAAAGGACCTCTTCAAGGAGAACTACAAACCACTGCTCAGTGAAATAAAAGAGGACACAAACAAATGGAAGAACATACCATGCTCATGGATAGGAAGAATCAATATCGTGAAAATGGCCATACTGCCCAAGGTAATTTATAGATTCAATGCCATCCCCATCAAGCTACCAATGAGTTTCTTCACAGAATTGGAAAAAACTGCTTTAAAGTTCATATGGAACCAAAAAAGAGCCCGCATCTCCAAGACAATCCTAAGTCAAAAGAACAAAGCTGGAGGCATCACGCTACCTGACTTCAAACTATACTACAAGGCTACAGTAACCAAAACAGCATGGTACTGGTACCAAAACAGAGATATAGACCAATGGAACAGAACAGAGTCCTCAGAAATAATACCACACATCTACAGCCATCTGATCTTTGACAAACCTGAGAGAAACAAGAAATGGGGAAAGGATTCCCTATTTAATAAATGGTGCTGGGAAAATTGGCTAGCCATAAGTAGAAAGCTGAAACTGGATCCTTTCCTTACTCCTTATACGAAAATTAATTCAAGATGGATTAGAGACTTAAATGTTAGACCTAATACCATAAAAATCCTAGAGGAAAATCTAGGTAGTACCATTCAGGACATAGGCATGGGCAAAGACTTCATGTCTAAAACACCAAAAGCAACGGCAGCAAAAGCCAAAATTGACAAATGGGATCTCATTAAACTAAAGAGCTTCTGCACAGCAAAAGAAACTACCATCAGAGTGAACAGGCAACCTACAGAATGGGAGAAAATTTTTGCAATCTACTCATCTGACAAAGGGCTAATATCCAGAACCTACAAAGAACTCCAACAAATTTACAAGAAAAAAACAAACAACCCCATCAAAAAGTGGGCAAAGGATATGAATAGACATTTCTCAAAAGAAGACATTCATACAGCCAACAAACACATGAAAAAATGCTCATCATCACTGGCCATCAGAGAAATGCAAATCAAAACCACAATGAGATACCATCTCACACCAGTTAGAATGGCGATCATTCAAAAGTCAGGAAACAACAGGTGCTGGAGAGGATGTGGAGAAATAGGAACACTTTTACACTGTTGGTGGGATTGTAAACTAGTTCAACCATTATGGAGAACAGTATGGCGATTCCTCAAGGATCTAGAACTAGATGTACCATATGACCCAGCCATCCCATTACTGGGTATATACCCAAAGGATTATAAATTATGCTGCTATAAAGACACATGCACACGTATGTTTATTGCAGCGCTATTCACAATAGCAAAGACTTGGAATCAACCCAAATGTCCATCAGTGACAGATTGGATTAAGAAAATGTGGCATATATACACCATGGAATACTATGCAGCCATAAAAAAGGATGAGTTTGTGTCCTTTGTAGGGACATGGATGCAGCTGGAATCCATCATTCTTAGCAAACTATCACAAGAACAGAAAACCAAACACCGCATGTTCTCACTCATAGGTGGGAACTGAACAATGAGATCACTTGGACTCGGGAAGGGGAACATCACACACCGGGGCCTATCATGGGGAGGGGGGCGGGGGGAGGGATTGCATTGGGAGTTATACCTGATGTAAATGACGAGTTGATGGGTGCAGCACACCAACAAGGCACAAGTATACATATGTAACAAACCTGCACGTTATGCACATGTACCCTACAACTTACAGTATAATAATAATAAATAAATTTAAAAAAAAAATAAATAAATAAATAAAATAAAATAAAATTTTTAAATATTAAAAAAAAAAAAAAAAAAAAAAAAAAAAAAGAAATCAAAAGACAACAAATGATGATGGGCAGGAGCAAGTGCCTGAGAATCCAAGTGAGAAGAGGGACAAAATGTGGAAAGGCCACAAATCTGACTTGGGGTGCTTGTGAGAAAAAATAATCTTCTCGACAAGAACATAGACTCAGAGAGAAGGAGGATACACTTTCTTCTGTGAAGATGAAATGTGTAAGCAGTGGGTAGAGGCTAATGGGAAAAGACATTTTCCTGGGATGCTTGTCTCTGTACTCGTCAAGGGTTATCTTGCTCTGGGCATTTATAATGGCTTTTCTCCATTTTCTCCAGTGAAGTCCAGTTTTCTAATCATTTCTTATGTCAATCCTATATCTTTTTCATCTGCCTTAAGGATTCCTTGCGTGTGCAAGCAGGAAAGTCTTCAAGATTCTTTAACACAGTCAACTAACAAATGGGAAAACTAAGGATCAGGTCAAATAAATGACTTATTGTCACTAGAAATAGTTGTGGGCAAATATTTTTAACATATCCGAATTTTGTTAGTCTCATTCCAGTTTTCTTTTTAGCGTGCCAGGCTGTTTCCAGTTATTTCATTCTCCTCCTTCTGAGAACTCTGTGTGTGTGCACGTGTGCATTTGTACGTGTTGGTGTCCTATGTAAATGTTAATAAGGATGGTTATCTAAAAGACAGAATTACTGGGTAAGCTATGAACAAGCTTCTAAGATATATTTTGAAGGTTAATATAACTGCTAAATCTGTTCAAATGGATTTTAATTTACTCTTTAATAATTTATTTGCCCCTCTCAGTCCCCTTGGAGCAATGCCATCAAATAGAAATATAATGAGAGTCACAAATACAAGTTGCATATGTAATTTTAAACTTTCTAGTAGTTACTTTTAAAAAGCAAAACGAACAAAATTAATTTTAATAATTTTTCTCAGCTTAATATACCTAAAATATTATCATTTTAACCTGTATTCAATATAGAAATTATTATGAGAGTTTTATATTTTCTCACAATGAGTCTTCAAAGCTGGTGTGTATTTTACATTTATAGCTCATTTAAATTTAGAATAGCCACATTTAAGGTGCTCAGCAGCCACATCTGGTTAGTAGCTACCATATCAGGCCTTAGAGTATAATTGTTTAGGCATAGCCCTTATTCAGTCACAAAGATCATAGCCATTGCCCATTTAATAGCTATTATTTTGGTATCAGATTTCAACCATATTCCATCAGTGATTGTCAACAATCAAAATTGTCAACTTCTTAGCACTTTTGCACATCTTCAAAAATATTTTTGTTCCTATAACTTTAGTTCACATAAGGATTTGTCATGTTTTAATCAGATGCAAAAGCTTTATAGCCAAAACATTACTTAAAATGTCTTTTAAAATTAAATTAGGTTGAGGTATGGTGGAAATGAGCACAAAGTCACATAGTAACCTACTGCATTTTCTGTCATTTTTTTGCATGCAAAAGGTATTTTCATCTCTGAAGTGCTAAAATAATTGTATGATCTTCTGTTTGAAAAACAGAGCAATCTAAAGTAACTATCAGTTGTTCTAGGAAATTCTCTGTCTAGGGCACAACCAAGTCTGACATCTTAAGTGTTTAACAGAAATTCAAATCTTTCAAACTGATTCCAGATTCCTTCTCGGCACTTTAGTATTACTGACTTCTACTTAAAGGTTGCATTTTTTGACTTAATTAATTAAATAAAGGCATGGATGAAAGTCAGGCATTGGTACCACTGGTCTATCTAGATTTAGTGATATGTGAAATGAAAATTTCCAGTCATTTATGAAATTGTATCTACCAAATGTTGCACTGACTTTACTGCTGCTGAGTTTCTAACACTTGACTGACCAAATGCAAATATTTAGTGGTTAAAACATAAAGGATAAAGTTAAGGAAATAATTACTAAATGAAGAAATAGGTGGGTTTATCTGTAGAGAATTTAATTGTATTGATGAAATATGAAGGTGAAATCCATCAGAAAACAATCATTTTCTTGATTAACACAAAATTGGAAATAATCTTTCAGTGCTTTCTCAACAAAGAAAAAAATGAAAAGAAAGTAGAATACAGACAGTAGAAACATCAACAAAAAAGTTTCTTTTTTTTTTTTTTTTTTGTGAGATGGAGTCTAGCTTTGTCACCAGGCTGGAGTGCAGTGGCACGATCTGGGCTCACCGGAACCTCCGCCTCCTGGCTTCAAGTGATTCTCCTGCCTCAGCCTCCTGAGTAGCTGGGATTACAGGCACATACCACCACACCCATCTAATTTTTGTATTTTTAGTAGAGATGGAGTTTCGCCATGTTGGCCAGGCTGCTCTCGAACTCATGACCTCAGTTGATCCGCCCACCTCCGGGCTCCCGAAATACTAGGATTACAAGCGTGAGCCATTCCGCCTGGGGAAGAGCTCCTTTTTTGTGTGTTACTATTTGCTTATTGTGGATTTAACTCCCACTGGCATGGATCCAACTCTACTATCTTATATACAGACCTAAAAGATCCTCAGTCACTGTCTGTTTTCTTTCAAAGAAAAAGCATCTTCACATGGCTCATCTCTAATCTCTACTTTTTAGAAAAAATAGGTTGGCCCGATGTGTCTTTAGAAGGGAAGTGTTTGGCTATATTAAACCTGAGTTATTTTAGAGGATCTGCCAAGGGCTATCATTCACTCTTTAATTATAATCTCTAAACAGAAGCCTATAGAGAAGATTAGGCAAATATCTCATACCTCGATGAAATTACCCAGTTAATTTAGATAAAGGAGACCCAAATAAGAAATTTGGGCTTAAAATGGTCTTAAAGAGGATAGAGGACTCTGTTTTTAATAGATTAGAGGACTCTTAGGAGATGAGTCAAATTCTCATAGTAGAGATTCTTACTCATTTGATATGATTCAGCACTTACATTTATGCCAAGAATTTCTGATCCAGAGTGGATGCTGGAGCAGAGGAAAATAAAGAACCCATATCCCAAAGTGTATTGTGCAAATAAACATCTGTTGTACTGGATGCTGTTTTAGGAGCATATCGAGATTGTCCTTGAACTTCATAACACAGGGGTTTAAATCTATTTTTCTATTTTTTGAAAATATTTCCTTTGAATAAGCCATTTTAAAATAGTATTGCATTTGCAAAAAGCCACACTCAAAACTGCAAAAGAACACCTTTTCTTTACTGAGCTAACTGACAAAACATTACAAAATTTTCTCAATTTAAAAGGATAGTCTATTTTTCCCCACAGAAAAATTTAGAGCACAGACAAGGGGTTTCCCATAATACTCAAATGGCAGAAACACTCCCTTAAATCTCAGGGATACTGAAGTCATTAGACTCATGCTAGGTGGTAACAGGGTAACTACAGTTTGCAGAAGAGGCTTTGAAGTAATAAAGACATAGGTTTGAACCCACTTTGTCCAAATCTAACCTCCTGGCTTCCAGTAAGTTAATTAAATTTTTCAAAGTTTTGGTTTCTAACACTGCAAATTGGAGGTAATGACACTATTTCAATAGGTTTCTAAGAGGATTGCATTAAAAAAAAAAAAAAAAATTGCATAGTGATTAGTATCTTGCCTGTAACATAATCTATGCCCCCAAAACAATTGTTGCTGTCAACATTATAAATCTCCACATAGATGAAATAATCATGAATGCCACTTCCTGTTTAAAATTTTAAAATAAGTTACTTGCAATAATAATAAAGTTAAGACTCCTTGCCATGTGTGAGGTCCCTTCTCTCAGGTCTCACTCATGTTTTCTGCTTTGCTCAACTCTTTGTCAGCCAGATAAATCTTTCAGTTCCTGGCATATGCTAAACTCATTCCCGGCACCTGCTGTTTAGATACTCCATCAGTAGCTGTTGACTAAATGAATCTTTTAAGCTCTTCAAGTGAAGTATTTCATAGATGAGGAAACTAAGGCTGTAAAAGTAGTCCTCAACACTGAACTCTTAAGTAATGAAGCTGAGATTTTAAGCCAAACCTATCTAAAGTCCTCCCTTTCCTTACAGTATATACAGAGACAGGTTTACCATGAAGCCAATGAAACTTTATGCTTCAGGAAGGACCAAAGCAATGTGGGCGTAGCATCACTTTTTTAAAAAAAGATATTTTAACTGAAACTGGTTATACAGTTTCATTGTGTATTTCCCTTCATGACACTTTCAGCCTCAGTTTCAGACTTTATTAACAGCAATGCCATGTCAATTTTAGTACTTTCAAATTTTTAAAAACCTCTATACAATGTTTTTCATATATTATCTGTACAACATGAAAGGCATTGTGATTGTGCTTTTGTGCAGTGGCTAACCTTATATATATTTTGAGGTGTATTGGTGGAAGCTATTTCTACACTGTGATAATCTGCAGTAATCCAAGTAAAATCAGAACTGACTACAAACCACACAAACACATCCCACTAAACCTATACTACATATATTCCTCAATATCCCCCAGCCAAATTCCAGAACTTCTTGTGGCCATGTGAATATCGCTTGACATGAAGTCACGTGATAGAGTAAGAGGAGAAGTTGGAGTGCATTAGTCCACTTGTGCTATTATAACAAAATACCACAAACTGCTTATAAACAACAGAAATGTATTTCTAACTGTTCTGGAATGTGGGAATTTCAATGTCAAGGCATTAACAGATTTGGTGATGAGGGTTTTTCTCCTGGTTTATGGTGCCATCTTGCCATATCTGACACAGCAGAAAGTGGTAAGCAGTTCTTTGGGGGCTGTTTGGCACTAACAGACACTAATTCCATTCAGAAGGACTCTGAACTCATGACCTAAATACCTTTCAAAGACCCTATTTCCTAATACTATCACATTGGTGATTAGGTTTTAACATATGAATTTGAAGGGTAACACAGACATATAGACCACAGCAGAGTGAAAATACATAGTTGTCTAAACTGATCTTGGTTAAAATATCTAACTTTTGCAGAAATTAGTAAAAACATGTGAACACATTTCTGCAACCCCTTCCCAGTTCCTGCAAAGGGCTCTTGCACCTCTGATCTCTACAATTAGTAATAAAAACAAATTTCATTCAACCATGCTAAAGGAGAGGTAGAATTAGCTATTCATTTTCTCTAGAGAAAATTATACTACAAAGTGTTTTTCTGAGAAGAAGTAATTAAAGAGTAAACAGTCAAAATAAGTAGTTAAAACTATTATCTTTTTTGGATTTTTTTCATGTTTATGAAATGTTCCAGTTTTTTAAAATTTGTAACTTGTGATTTATTTTTGTTCCACATAAATATTTACTCTCAAAACTAATTTTGTATTTGTAATGTTGATTTGAATAAATCTTGGGCCTCACACTACCTGGATGCATCCTGTTCGTCTAATACGTGGCACTACTATTCACCTAAAATTCAAGGTTGCTTCTTATATGTACTTGTGGAGTCCTCCAAATATCCTTACATTACCTTTTCTCTAAAGCTTTGGCTTATGTTAGAGCAAAAAATATTTATAGTGGTGTCTGTGTCTATATGTGTCTCTAAGTTTGCTGTAACCAGGTGAGGCTTGAAAGGAATGCCCTTGACATTTCTTTGTTATACAATCTGAGTTGGGTGTCAAAAATACATCCCATGCCTACATATTATATCATGTTGGGATTTTACTTTGTCAGCTTCAGAAAGTTGGTTCTGAGTATACATTTCTCAGTTACTTGTTTGACTTTCTCAGAGCCTAGTATGCAAGCAATGAAGAAAACTTTGAATTGAACATATCTCTTCTAAAGTTCTCTGGAATTAGATTGAATGTTCTCTTTCCTGTCTTAAGGGTTTGGTTTGCTTTATACGCAACTTGGTATATCCAACCTGTGGGATTTATGGTCTGTTTTTCAGAGTTTCTCCTGAGAATATTGTAAGTGTGTAGTTTCTAGATGTTATAGTGGTTAATATTCTGCAGAACAGGATTCCATTGAAATCATGCACTATCTATAATTTTAAATATTTCAAATAAATTAATATAATACAATCTTTTCCTATAATATTTCTGGTAACTTTAACTGATTTAAACTCCTCTACTGGAAAATATTAGTTATATTTAATTAATTGGAAAAGCTCAAAGCATGCCATGTCCTGAAAACTTATTTAAAGATTTACGTGATAAACCTTTATTGAGAAACTCTTCCTTGAAAATTGACTTCATAATAATACTGCCTTAATTTATAGTATATTTTATTTCAACATCTCAGGTGTAAGACCATCTTTGAAATACCAGACCGTGGTTTACTAGTTGATGTTCAAAATCAAACAAACTGCATTAGCTCCATTATCAACATGAGAGATACAGGAAAGGATAAATGAATAACCTATATTTCCTCAACTATTCCACAAATTGCTCTGGCTAGGAATGTGACACTTGTCAAAGTTCTAAGTTGTTATAATTATGGGTACTTTACCAGGAAGTTTTTTTTTTTTTTTTTTTTTAACTTTAGTATCCTAAGAAAACACCCTAACACATTTTATATATAATTTGTTCTACAGATGGGCCTTAGTAGAAAAGAAAACTCAAGGTCCTTGTTGAGGAAAGAAGCTATGGTGCCTTGGGGATGTAGATGTGTATGGAAAACAAACACACACACATACACACACACGTATGCAAAGTCCAAAGATGTAAGAGGATTCTAGTTTTAGAAATGGTAAACCATTTTATCTTTTTTCATGATCAAATGTGGCTTATTCTGGGAATACAAAGATAAATCAGTATTTCAGAAAGTTTGAGAAGAATTGATATTAAATCTTCTTTAAACGTTCTGTAGAATTAAGTGGTGAAGCCATCCAATCTTGGACTTTTCTTTGTTGGAAGACTTTTTATTACTGATTTAATCTTAATACGTTACGGGTCTCCTTAATCTTTTTTTTTTTTTTTTTTTTAGACGGAGTCTCACTCTGTCGCCCAAGCTGGAGTGCAGCGGTGCGATCTCGGCTCACTGCAAGCTCCGCCTCCCGGGTTCACGCCATTCTCCTGCCTCAGCCTCCTGACCACCACGCCCGGCTAATATATTGGTATTTTTTTGTTGTTGTATTTTTTTTTTTTTTTTTTTTAGTAGCGATGGGGTTTCACCGTGTTAGCTAAGATGGTCTGGATCTCCTGACCTCGTGATCCGCCCACCTCAGCGTCCCAAAGTGCTGGAATTACAGGCGTGAGCCACCGCGCCCAGCCGGGTCTCCTTAAATTTTTTATTTCTTCCTAATTCAATCTTGCTGGACTGGCAAGTGTCCAGATATTTAATCATTTTCTCCAGGTTTTCCAATTTGTTAGCGTACAGTTGTTCATAATTGATGATCTTTTTTATTTTGGTGACATGAATTGTTATGTCTCATTTTTTTCTTTCTGATTTTGTTTCAGTTTTCCCTCTTTTTCTTTTTTTCTTGGTAGGTCAAACTAGTGGTTTATCAATTTTATTAGTCTCTTCAAAAAACCAACTTTTTGTTTCGTTGATCCATTGCATTGTTTTTTCTTTAGTCCCTCTATCATTTAGTTTTTGCTGTGGTATTTATTATCATTTCCTCTCCTGATTTTGTGTTTGGTTTGTTCTTGCTTTTCTATATAGTTTCTTGAAGTGCACAGTTAGATTGTGTCTTTGAAATATTTCTACTTTCTTTGAGATAGGCATTTATTGCTATAAATTTCCCCCCTTAGCATTACTTTTGCTGTATCCTGTAAGTTTTGGTATGTTGTTTCCATTTATGTTTAAATATTTTTTTAATTTTTTTAAAATTTCCTCATTGACCCAGTGTTTGTGCATGAATATATTGTTTAATTTCCATGTATTTGTATAATTTCGGAAGTTCCTCTTGTATTTCTCTTTTTTTTTTCCATTGAGTTTTGAGAATAAGCTTGCTATGATTTTGATTTTTTGAAATGTATTGAGACTTGTTTTGTTGCATTCTGGAGAATGCTTCATGTGCTGTATTCTGCAACTGTTAGGTAAAATGTTTTGTAGATGTCTGTTATGTCCATTTGGTCTAAACTCCAGTTTAAATCCAGTGTTTCTTTGTTCACTTTCTGTCTAGAAGACCTTTCTAGTGCTAAGAGTGGGATGCTGAAGTTCCCAAATAGTATTGTATCATAGTCTATTTTTCCCTTTAGAGCTAATAATATTTGCTTCATATATCTGAGTGCTTCAAAGTTTGTTGCATATTTATTTATAATTGTTATATCCTTTTGCTGAATTGCTCTATTTGTCATTATATAATGACCCTCTTTGTCTCTTTTTACCATTTTTGACTTAAAGTAGTTTTTTTCTGGTATATCTACCCCAACTTACTTTTGGTTTCTGTTTGTATAGAACAGTTTTTTTGTTTTTTGTTTTTTGTTTTTGTTTTTCCATTTCTTTACTTTTAGTGTACATATATCTTTACAAGTAAAATCAATTTCTTGTAGGCAGCATGAATTTGGGTCAGTTTTTTTTTTTTTTTTTTTTTTTAATTCAGTCTACCGGTCTATATCTTTAATGTAATCTGTTTACATTCAAGGGTATTGCTATACGAGGACTTATTTCTGTTATTTTGCTCATTGTTTTCTGATTGCTTTATATATCCTTTATTTTCTCTTGTTTATCACTGCGGTTTGGTGAATAGGGGGTTAGTGGTAAAATTTGAGTTTTTTTCTCTTTCTCATTTGTATATTTACTTAACAAATGAGTTTTATACTTTCATGTGTTTTCATGATAGTAGGTATCATACTTTTTCTTCCAGATGTAGAACCCCCTTAAGAATTTCTTGTAGGACTGGTGTAGTTATAATAAATTTTCTTAGTTTTTGCTTGTCTGGGAAAGACCATTTATCTTTAATTCACCACGAATAGCTTTACTGGGTATAGTATTCTTTGGTGGCAGGGTTTTTTTCTCTTTCACTTTCTGAATATATCATCCCATTCTCTCTTGGTCTGTAAGGCTTCTCTTGAGAAATCACTGTCTAATGGAGAGCTCCCTTATGAATGACTAGATACCTTTCCCTTGCTGTTTGTAGAATTTACTCTTCTTCTTTGACATGACAATTTGGCTATAATGTGCCATAAAAAAAAGTCTTTTGAATTTTATCTATTTGGGGATCTGTAAACTTAATGTATCTAGATGTCTAAGCCTCTTGCTAGAGTTGGGAAGTTTTCAACTATTAATTTGTTAATAAATTTTTATGACTTTGGTCTTCTTTGCATTTTATTGATACCCAAAATTTGTATATTTGCTCACTTTATGGTGTCCCATATGTCATATAAGCTTTCTTCACTCTTTTTCATTTTTAAAAATATTTTGTCAGGCTGAGCTATTTCAAAAGACCTGTTTTTAAGTTCTGAGATCTGAGATCCTTTCTTCTGCTTAATCTAGTCTACTGTTGAAGATCTTGAATGAATTCTTTATTTCATTCATTGAATTCTTCAGTTTCAAGTTATATATATATACACACACACACACACACATATATATGTACATATATATATATACACATACATATGTGTGTGTGTGTGTGTGTGTGTATATATATATATATAAATCTGCCTCTCTGGTGAATTTCTTGTTCCTATCCTAAATTGTTTTTCTGATTTCTCTGTAATGATTATCTGTGCTTTCTTGTATCTCACTGAGCTTCTTTAATATTATTACTTTGAATTCCTTTTTGGCATTCCATAAATTTATTTTTATTGGAATCTGTTGCTGGAGAATTATTGTGTTCCTTTGGAGGTGTCACATATCCTTTTCAAAAAAATATTTCTTGTATCCTTACATTGATATCTGCACATCTGGTATAATATTCACTTCTTCTAATTTTTTGGATTGGCTTTTGTAGAGGAATACATTTTCTGAAGATATAAGTATGGTGTTAGTTGGGTAGAATACTTTAGTTTTGATTCTGGGTATATGCAGTAGTGTAGTCTCCTTATGATTTCTTCAGCTGTAAGTAGCATCAGTGATGCCTGTGATTTCCTCAGGGTCTTAAGCTATGGTTATTAGTGGAAGCTGTGTTAAAGTTTTTCTGGGGATAAGAAAGTAAGATGGGCCAGTCCTCAGGCCCCAGGGTGGCAGCAATGGGATGAGCATGTCTGTCCTTTAGCCCCCAGGTGGTATATGCAGGCACTGATATTAACATGTAAAACTGGGTCAATTCTTGAGTCTTCAAGTGGCTTGCTTAGGTGTTAACAGTGGCAGTGGTGGGATGGGCAGATGGGTGGGTTCTCAATCCCCTGGGAGCATGTGTGGTGTGGGTGATGTCAGTAGCAGTGGCAGAACAACCCTTTGGCTCTGAAGTGGCAGCATTCGTGTTAGCAGTAGCTGTGACATGCTAGGAAGGCCAGTCTTCAGGCCCCCAGGTGGTGTATTCAGGTGGATTCTGGCTGTGGTGGTAGTAGGTTGGGTAGGCCCATTCTCAGGCCCCCAGGAGGAATGTACAGATGCCAGCAGTGGTGGATGGAGTGGGGCAATCCCCAGGCATCTGGGCTGTGTGCTTGGGCATTGGGGGTTGTTGGTGGGGGTACAGGTAGTGCCAGGCTGGGTGGGCCTGTCTTCAGGCCCCTTGGTGATGCATTTAAGCCCTAGCTGTGGTGAATAGGGCAGAGTGATCCTCAGGCTTCCTGGAGGAGCGCCAGGGTGCTACAGCAGTCGCAGTGGTGAGCATGGGGAGCCTGTTCTCGGCATGTGCACGGCAGCCCTGTTGCTGGGGGTGTCAGAGTTGCTGTCTGTGTTAGCTGCCCCAGGCAAATGGCTCTCAGGCTTTAGTGAGTAAACACTAGGACTCTCTTTGTCCCTGGCACAGCCTTCCCAGTGCACTGCACCACCATTCACTGGGGCACAGAAGACTATGTGTGCTAGAGTACTGGGTCCAATCAGCACTGTGCTGTTGCAACCCTCCATGTGGATGTGGGAGAATGTCAGTAGAACTTTGGGGATGTGGCAATGCAGGGACTGCTGGATCCCAGAACAGGATGCAGGCTGGTGGGGAATAAGTTTTCAAAATAATGCTGTGCTTGAACTTGGGGCATGTGTGGGACTTGGCATAAGCTCCCTCCCTGGAGCAATTCCATCACATGATCCAGGCATCTTCGTATGCTAGTCTCAGGGCTTGAAAAGGCTGAGGGGTTCTCCTGTAGGTAGGATTACAGAGATACACAGTGGGAATGTGGGTCTCTGGGATCTCTCACTCACCCGTTCCCCACAGACTCCCAGCTGATCCAGATTGAGCTGGCTGTCTCACCTCTCTCCTTTCATGCCTAAGATGTTTTCTGTTACTTCTCTATTGAATTTGTGTCCTCTCTTACGTTCTCTATTTGAAATGTGATTATCTCCTTGCTATTTTGGCTCCTGTGGAAGAGGGGAGTGCTGGATGTCTCTAACCAGCCATCTTGAAGCCCCCTCAGTAACCCTCTTACAGACTATAATTTTGCATGCTGAAGCAGTGCCCACTATTAATGTTCCCAGTAGACTAATAGACTCTCACATATAGTAAGTTTGCAATAAGAAGTTATAAAATAAACAGGTAAGTCAAAGTTTAAAAGTTAAACAGCAGGGCTAATAGAATGCATAACCCACCAGTAGCCTTCTTTCTTTTCAACAAGGATCCATTAATCAAGTATTTCCTAGAAATATTTAAATAGTTATAGATCTACCTAAACGTACTGCTATAGAGCTCACATAATTTCAGTCACATTCAGCAGGCCACCACTGGAGACGCTGTCCAATCCTTTGAAAATGCTAGCTAAACTCTGTCAATGAACTTTCCTTGACCTACCAGTCTAATAACTAACACCAGAATAGTTTAAATGATTCATCCTAATTGCAACTCAGCTGCTGACTCTACTAGTACATTCGGAGAATGTCTGTGCCTGGCATGTACTTTTGGGAATAAGAGCCTAAAGCCTATGTACCTTAGAAGTGGAAGCGCTCAAACTTACAAAATCTCAGTTACATGAAAACCACGTTCCGTCCTAGATTCTCCTTTCTCCCACTTCCCCACTGATAAAACAAAGGTATTGCTAGTCTTCTGCTATAAATGGCAATGATGATGTTCTAATAAAGCACTGGAATAGGTTCTAATAAACCTATGCCAGAAGGCAATGGTTATTGATTTATTTGTTAGTGGAGGCTTCCCCCAAACTAGATGGCTACAGTGGCTAAATTTTAGTTTTGTATCATATAGCAGGTTTTGTGCCACATAGCATATCAGGACTCATACTTTTTCTTCCTGTAGTTTTCCTAACAAAATTCTCTTTTAATTTTCAAGTGCTTAAGTAGAATCAGTAGCATTATGTAATATGCTGTACATAGTTAAGTAGCAAAAACTACCAAATTAAAACCATATAGTGAAAAGCATCTCTTCCCCCCTCTCTCATACATCACTTTCTGTTTTCCTATAATTATTTCCCTTCTCTACAGGAATAGAAACAGACTATGAATATTATTTAGCATCTTGCTAGTCACACTTAATAAATCTTAGGGGTATTTTGATATGAAAATAAAATTTCCTCATTCTTTTTGAGAGCTACATAGTATTACACTATAGAACATGTTCCACAATTTATTTAATCAATACTCTAATGATGAATATTTAATTTTTCACTAATATTTTGTTTATGTGGGTTCATATTCTGTATTTACAATTTCAAAATCTGATAATCTCTGAAAATATTTTTAAAAATAATTTTTATACCAAACCTCATTTGACTAAAAAAATCTAATCTGCACAGTCACAATTTTTGTATCTGTGCTTCCAACAGGCACAGGTGTCCTTTCTGTTTGCTGATATACTATTGCATTTTTTATAACATTTTACTGTATTTGGCATCCTTTTACATTTCATATTTTGACCTTATACTATGACCTTAAACTATGAAAATATTTTTATATTTAAAGCTACTACTCTGGTGACTGTGAAAATCAGAAGCAAAAAGTCAGAACATCAGAAAATGCTACTCTGTGACAGTAATATATTGGTTAGCATGTTTGTATTCACTTTGCAGCTGTGATAAGCAAGAACTAAAGAAACAGAGAAACACAACATATGGCATGAAAAATAAAGGTCATGACCACGTGTTGATTATATTAATACAACAATCAGAAGTAAAACTATTCTTCCAACAAATTTTCTGGCCTTAAAAGGATCTAGAAGAGACCATGAAGAGACAATGAAAGGTGAATGTGGATCTTTAGGAGGTTGACTCCAAAGTGTTAAGAAGCACCATAGTGAAATACGTCTAAAACAAACTATGTCGAATAAGGCACTTTGACAAACTTCTTAAAGTAATAACGAAAAATGCAGTTTTGTGCAAATTTATAATGTTGATAAAAAATTTGGCACTGTGCTACATTCCTAGAAGCAACTTAATGTTACTTAGGAGAGAACAACAGACAATACAAATAAATAATGTTGACTCTTCTTGGGTATGAAACAAGAATAACTAGAGATATGTTTTCTTACTGTCTCAAAAATAATATTGAAACAGCTATGTGAACCCATTGCAGATTAGTATGACTAAAAAAATAACTTTAATATGTTATTATTCATGGATGAGTATTTTCCCTTCAATATGACATATGTAACATGATAATTACACTCACGAAGACCAAGCACAAACACATTTTAAAATGCAAGCATGCAGTAATTAGCAGAGGTTGAACAATCCAAATTTTCTAAAAGCATTCAGTTTGTAGGACATATTGTCTCAAATGCTTGGAATTATTTTGATACATCAATATTAACAAATACTTGGCATAGCCATCAAACTAGCAATGATGTTTGAAAAACCCTGCTGGTGAAGACTTTAAATGATACTTCTGCATAATTACAAGAATTAATAACAGACCTCATCATTCAGACTAAAGTTAATCACCCAAGAGTGTGGAAAAGTTAGCTTTTTAAAAAGCACTTGTGTATTATGTAAATAATGCAGAAATTATGTGACTGTTTAAATGTTTAATTGTGTTAAAAACGTTAATTGTGTTAAAAATGTTAAAAAGCACTTGTGTATTATATAAATAATGCAGAAATTGTATGACTGTTTAAATGGTTCATGGAATATGGGGAGAGAATGTCTGATCAATTAAGTTCTGCCCTTAAATAACATGCATTTTTCTGTGAGCCAAAGACTAAAACTTATTATAAACCCATGGTAATGAGACAGAAGACACCAGAAATTTTAAATAAAGCCATCTATAATGAGGTTTAATAATGCTGTGGTATGGTTTTGTCATTTGAGAAACTTGCTATACATCAACCCTTAGACATGTAACTTCACTCTGATTACAATGATCACACTGATGTGTTCCCTTTTCCAAGGCATGCTAGTATAGCAAAAATTCAGTGTATGTAAATGTACAGGCTTTAAGTTTAGCTTGAAGTTTTATTAAATACTATTCATAGAAAGAAAAAGCACAGAATGTTTATCCCCAATATTGGCATTTTCAAAATGTGACCCCTAGAACCAACAGCATCAGCAAAAGGCAAAAAAACTTCATAAACTTCATAAAAAAGGCAAATCACAAGGTTCTACCCCACACCTACAGAATCATGCAATCTGAAGTGAAGACCTAGCAATTTGTCTTTTCACAAGGCTTGGGGTGACCCTGATGTATGCTTATGTTTGCAAACCACTGGCCTATATTATGGCATTATTTCAAAAATCAGTGACTACCATTAAAAAAACCATATGTAGACAGTAATACTAGTTATATTTTTGTTTATTCTACTTAGTGTGGATATACACACATTTCACTGCAGAAGTGGTAGTGATTTCGATATGAGATTGTGCCCTGAATCCTACTGAGCGTATTATGTAGTAGATGACATACGCATGGTGGTGTCCTCCTAAAAATAAACACAAAATCTGTATTTGATAACACATGTATTCCAAAGGTTCAGATAAGGGATTTTGAACCTGTTTAGTAATACAGCAGTGGATAATCCTTTCACATACATACTAGTATAACTTTGGGAATGACTAGAAATAAAATTTCTGTGTCAAAGGGTATGTATAATTGTGATTTTAAAAGATAATGTCAACTTTCCTATCATCCATCTATCTATCTATCTATCTATCTATCTATCTATCTATCTATCTATCTATCTATCTATCTGTCATCAACGTTTTTGCTGGGTCTATAACCAGAATTAGAATTGCTGAATCATAATGAAGCTCATACACCTTCAGCTTTAGTAAATACTGGTTAAAGAGTTTTTGAAAGTCACTGTGCTAATTCCACCTTGGAGCAGCAGAGCATAAGGATTCTGGCTGCTCCACCTCTTGCCAATTTCCATATTATTTGTCTGTTTACTTTTATTCATTTACTGGTTTTTAATGGCATTCTACTACAATTTTAATCAACATTATTTTGATTCCCAATGAGAATGATTATCTCTTCACGTATTTACTTGCCATGTAGATATGTTGTTTTGTAACATGTCTGTGCCATTGATATGCTATTGGATTTTCTGTATTTTCTGTATTGATTTTTAGACAATTTTCTATATTAAGGATACAGGTCGTTTGTTAATTATATGTGTTAGAATTAGTTTGTCTACTTCATGGATTACTATTTCACTCTTATTTTGAATTTACAGAGAATTTTTAATTTTAATGTATTCTAATTCATTAAATTACATTTATAAGAAGTGCTTTATGTGTTCCCTTTGTAGAAATTTTCCTGCCTACCTATAGCTTATGTTAATCCTGGCCAACATGGTGAAACCCTGTTTCACTAAAAATAGTCTCAGATCATTTTCTAAAAGCTTTGCTCTTTCTTCTTTCACATAAATATCTATTAATTCTTTGGAATTAACTTTTGGAAACAGTTTGAAGTAGAGGCCAAGTTTTATATTTTGTAAAAGATTAGTATCAACTTCTACTGTTGTCATTAATTACACATTCTTTTAAGATAAGATCTTTTTCTGCATTACCAATGTTGTTCTGTTGTTTATTGATTTATTCTTATGATAGCTATTCTTAGTCCTTTACAAATTGCTATAAACTTAAAATTAACTGTGGTCAGAAACAAATAACATGGCTAGAACTTTTATTGTAATTGCCTTAAATGTATAGGCCAATTTTAGGAGAATTGGCATCTTTTTAGCATGAATCATTTCAATTTTTTTCATAAGACATCTAATTATTATACATCCTCTATAAATGTTTTTTAAAATATAATTTTCCATGAGTGGTCATAAAATATATGCTGCATTAATGACTTGGTATTTTATATTTGTGATGCTATTTGAAATAGTATCTTTTATTGTTAAAGTTTCACTTTTTTTCTTACATACGTTCTTTGAGTTTAGCTTGTATGCAGCAAGCTATTAAACCAAGTTATTATTTCTAATATCAATGAATAGATTCTCTTTGAAGTTTCTACAAATATATCATCTGTGAATATGTTTTTTCTTTCCAGTGGTTATAATGAATAGTCCCATAACTACCTAAAAATTTAAATTCATTTTAAAAATCTTTCCTACAAAGGACAATGCAACACCAAATGACTTTTATGATGACTGCTAGCATATATTTATTATCTCAGAAATTATAAGAAGACAGACCCTTTTTTAATTTGTTTATGAGGATAGCCTAAACTTGATAACAATACCTGACTTAAAAATTACAGTTAAAAACATCACAGGCCAATCTCATTAATATAAATGCAAAAATCTTGAGTGAAATATAAGAAAAGTGACTCAGGAAATATGTAAAAAGAACGGTACAATATTACTAGTTTGGGGTTATTCAATGAATGTAATGGAACTATAAGAATTGAAAATTAATCACTATGTTCAACATTGCATTAGACATTTTAGCCAGTGCAATAAAGAAAAAAACAAGATATAATATCAATTTGATTATATTATGTTAATATCTTATAAAGTCTGCGTATACTTTGACATCCAAACAAAAGGTACATATGTATACAGGTATGTTTCTTATTATATTATATAACAAACACTTATTGAATACCTACCATATACAAAATACACTGTACTAGGTGTGGTGGAACATACATGGAGGAGGTAGATTTCACTCCTACCATAAAGGAATAGTCAACCTAGTCACAGAGGTAAACAAGGGATTATTTTAAAATACAATGCAATATACTATAAGGTACCCCTTTTCTAGTAACTAACACAAGATGCATATCCTTGACTTAACCTACTCAATTCAGAGGCCCAAACTATTACTAATGGCAGTCCACATAGTTTGTATTCTCTAAACTGTGGCCACTATGTGACAATAACTTTCCCTATACTGTCTACTATTTTTTCAATTTATTTTATTATACTGGTTGACATGTTGCCAATTAAATCTTTCTGAGTGGCTTAAATACGCATTAATCATTCAAGCCTTGTTGAGAATTACTTCAACCAAATTGCTTCCTTCTAACAAATAATTAGCCCATCTGCTCTAAAAGAAGGTGAACATTGATCTGGGGAAGTTCTTGGGAGGTGTCTTTGTGGGGAGGGCACTCATTTAGTGCAGGTATGTATAAAACACTCTCATAGAAATAGCAAGCCTGATTCATGTGAAGATGCTTACAAAAGAGTACTGTTCTGGTGCATAAAGTAGCACCCAAAACTTCTGGGCATAAAACCACATAATCTGTTTTCCTTATTAACCTGTCATTTGTGCAGGGATTGTTAGGGGGAATTAATCACTGGTCTCTTTGCATCAGCTTGACTGGAGCTAAACGATGTTTTTTTCCAAAATGAGTTCACTCCTATGGCTGCCAAGTTGGTGCTGGATATCACCTGAGAGGTTGGCTGGGATTGTCAGACATCTTAGTTCTTTTCTATAAGGGTTTCTCAGAGCTGGTTATGCTGCCATGGAGTGAGCATCTGAGTTCCAACACTAAGTATTCAAGGGACAAGGAGTGGAAGCTGCCTAAGTTTCTTAAATCTGGGTCTAAAAATCAGTATGGCATTAATAGAATAATCACTTCTACATTATTCCTTTGGACAATCCCTGCCCAGATTAGAGGGAAGATAATTACATCCCACCTATTAATAATGCAAGGAGTGTAAAAAGATTTTGGGCTGGCCCACTTTTAATTTATTACAGTCATTAAAACCTTTGACCTCTGAATGAAGGGTTTCCAGGAAGAAAGTAAAATTGATGTAAACATACAAATTTCCCTGCTTTCAAAATTATCCTATCATCTCTAAAACTAGGAATGAGGAAGAAGACAAACTCATTCTTTGCAATTTCTCCTCCTTTTGCCTATGTGCTTTTTTCTTTCTACACAAAACATCTCTCTCTGCCCTAGGGCTGAAATTTTAGGATGGTACTATAAGTATTATAGAAGAACCACATTATGAATAAAATTGCCTTTTTATAGAATAACCAAATAAATTACCATAATTTATCACCTTTTTTCTTGCAAGAATACTTAGAAACTTTTGTTTTAAAAACATGTCGTATGAGGAGCTAGATTGCCATCAACAAAAAAATACATTGACTATCTGCAGACAAATACTTATCATTAATGCCAAAATCGCTTAGCATTATGGGGGCAGAGACACACAGTGACTTTTTCAAGAAGAGCAGAGCTAGAAGAATGGCAGGCAAGAGTCATACCTGAATCACAATACCATGTCAGCAACAACCTCCCAGCCCATGAGTGGTAGTTGGGAAGCAAGGGAATAATAATGGACCACTTGCAGAGGCAAATGACTCTAGGAGCCCTACTGGGGAAAGATGTCTGGCAGCACATTCACAAAATCCAAATAAAGATGAAAGAAATAGAAAATGGCAAAACGATTCACATTTTTTAAACTGAAAAATATGCAAAAAGGTCAGTCTTAGTCATCTTAAATGTTCCTGGTGAGTTAATGGGAGCATATTGAGCAATGTTTTTTTTGTTTTTTTTGAAAGTAGACAAGGATTTTTTTCAAAAATGAAATTCTATTTTTTTCTAGATTTTAAAAAATATTTTTATGCTGCTCATGTTGGGATCCTAAGTTTAAAGCAGTTTTACTGTGTAAAAGTGGGATTTTTGACCCTCAATAAAATATATGTAGTACTTCATGAAGAAATAAAAAAGATTCTGAATTGTCATGTCATTTTGAACAAGGTTCATAAATCATGCAGCTCACTGTACTTGGTACTAAACTAGATGCTATGTCAAGACAACTCCTGAGACCTTTTCTTATGTACCAGCAATCACAGAAAAATAATAAACAATCTGAGGTTGAAAGGGCCTAATTTCTAGTTCCAGCCCAGTTCTGCCAATAGTTTTGTTTTTCATAACCTAGTTTTCTCAGTGGCAAATTGAAGTGATTGGACTGAGTCCTTTTTAAGATCTTCTTTGGCTTTAAGGTATAGCATTTTATTCTTTGGGGCATTTTTATTCCAGGATGAAAACAGTTTTCTAAACATGTAGATAATGCTAATGCATCTAGTTCGGGTTATTTTAGATTAACTTTATTGAACACTTAATGTTGAGTACTGCCCAGGCAAGGAATCTTCCCTCTGCCCAGGCGAGTCTCCTACCAGATACCTGCAGTGCTCCCTTACTTATTCAAGGGCTTTGTTGAAATGCCACCTCTGTCAAGGTCCCTTCCATGACATATGATTTAAAACATCCCCAATACTCTTTATTCCCTAACACTATTATTTTTTTCTTTATAAATCTTATTTCCACCTGATACTATAGTTACTTGTTTATTGTCACAATCACTCCCTAGACCAGTGGTGTCCAGTCTTTTGGCTTCCTTGGGCCACATTGGATGAAGAAGACTTGTCTTGGGCCACACATAAAATACATTAACACTAACAATAGCTGATGATCTTTTAAAACAAAATCACAGAGGGCTGGGTACAGTGGCTCACACCTGTAATCCCAACACTTTGGGAGGCCGAGGTGGGCAGATTATGAGGTCAGTGGTTCAAGACTATCCTTGCTAACACGGTGAAAACCCTTCTTTACTAAAAATATAAAAATTAGTCAGGTGTGGTGATGCACACCTGTAGTCCCTGCTACTCAGGAAACTGAGGCAGGAGAATCGCTTGAACCCGAGAGGTGGAGATTGTAGTGAGCCGATCGTGCCACTGCACTCTAGCCTGGGCGACAGGGCAAGACTCTGGTCAAAAAAAAAAAAAAAAAAAAAAAAAAAGTCGCAGGAAAACTAATCATGTTTTAAGAAAGTTTACCAATTTGTGTTGGGTCGCATTCAACGCAGTCCTGGGCCGCATGTGGCCCGCTGGCCACAGGTTGGACAAGCCTTCTCTAGACTGTAAGATTCCCCAGAGCAAAAACTGTGTTTCACTCACCTGTGTCTGAGAATGCCTGGCACATTACTAAATAGTTCAACCCATTTTTGACTGATTTCAGTGTCCATGTTTTTTCCACTACGTCAAACTCTGTGATTTTTTTTCCCTGTAGTCTTAAATTTGTCCCAGGTTGTGAGCTCATTTTCAATGCTTATATAGGACTTTCCATCAAACAGTCAACTGAAATTAAGAGTGACCTTTCCTCGCTATTAAACCAGTATTCAAAATTGAGACTCCAAAAATTCTAAACACTTTCGTTACAGGAAAAGGGTCCAGATCCAGACCCTAAGAGAAGGTTCTTGGATCTTGCACAGGAAAGAATTCAGGGTGAGTCTGCAGAGTAGTGAAAACAAGTTTATTTTCACTTGGTTGCCCATTTTTATGGTTATTTCTTGATGATATGCTAAACAAGGGGTGGATTACGTATGTCTCCCCTTTTTAGACCACATAGGGTAACTTCCTGACATTGCCACGACATTTGGAAACCGTCATGGTGTCGGTCGGAGTGTAGCAGTGAGAACGACCAGAGGTCACTCTCATCGCCATCTTGGTTTTGGGGGTTTTAGCTGGCTTCTTTACTGCAACCTGTTTTATCAGCGAGGTCTTTATGACCTGTATCTTGTGCTGACCTCCTATCTTATCTTGTGACTTAGAACGCCTTAACCATCTGGGAATGCAGCCCAGTAGGTCTCAGCCTCATTTTACCCAGCTTCTATTCAAGATGGAGTTGCTCTAGTTCACATGCCTCTGACACTGTGATTACTTTCTTCCCTTTCCACCCCTCACTAACTCAGTTGACTCTTTAGAGGAATTGTTTATGAGCTGATGTAACTTTCTAGAATTTGCACCTTGTCACATTATCTTTTATCTATGTATCTTTAGTAACGTGCACAGAACATAGCAAGCAAGCAGCCGATAATGTTTTAATTAAAAATTTAAACATGCTCCTAGGATCAAGATTTTCCAATAAACTGTATATATTGGCTTAAGTTTCAGGTTAAACATAGCAAAGCAAGGATAATAGAAAATTTAATTAGGTAGGGCAAATTACTCAATAAAATAATTTTTAATAATCTTTTTGTGATATTTGGAAAGACAATTCATTCTTGTGATTAGCACTTAAAGTATCCTTCTATCACTGGGCACCATGCTTACCATTGAAACGGGCGAGTTCCCTTCCCCGTCGCAGGGTGTGCGACAGAGATATGGCTCGCTCCTTAGGTGCCCCACTGCCCAAATCCCTAAGGGAAGCATGGAGGTGGGCAGGTGCAGAGACCCTGTGGAGAGCTTTTGGGTTCCAACCCCACAACAGTATCTAGGACTCCTGAAGCCCAAGTGGGCATGTGTTACAGTGTGCTCTTTCAGCTTTGCCATCTGCAGATGGCTTGCATTAATCAGCTCAATAGACGCTCTGCCTTATTGCAAGGACAGGGGGCCAGTGTGACAGCCTGGGTTCTTGCCCAGTGTACCAGAAGAATTGGAATACATGTGGGATTTCCAAAACCTAGGAAAGGAACCCCAAACTCCTTAGTGGAAACTGTGTGTGCTGCCTTTCATGTCTTCTACAAATAAAAAAAGGAAAACAAATTTAAAAAGCATCTTCGCTTAAAATACCAAATGCTTGTCTCTGCTGTTCAAACCCCACTTGAACACCCAAAAGGGAATCCTCCCAATACCCCAAGAGTTGGCTTCTGCTGTGGCAATCCTGGACACTGGGCAAAGACATGCCCAAGCCCTCCCCAACCCCCATCCCTGCCCCACTAAGCCATGCCTGGCATGTGGTCAATGGGGACACTGGAAAATGGACTGCCCCCAACAGGTACGCCCTCCCCGTTCAGGTGCGGCCCAAAAAGTAGCCCCTTAACCACCACATAATAAAATATCTTCTCTGCTGGCACTGTCAACAAACAACTGAAAATGCCCAGGATCCTTTGCCCCCACACCCAGTGAGTCCCCAGAAGCCAGGATAATTGGGATGGTATCTGGTAAAACTGTTTCTTTCCTTTTAAATACTGGGGCAAGCTCATCTGTTTTAACTAAATACCAAGGTCCTTTAACCCGTTCCTCCATCTCTGTTGTTGGCATGAGGGGCATTCAGGAAACTCCTATGCAAACACCACCCTTAAACGCCTCCCTGTCTGTCACCACAAAGGATCAAAAATTTCCCCTCCCGCTAGACACACACGTGGAAACAGAAAGGGTGGTCCAATTAATTGCCATCCTCCCTGCTCTGGGAATTTCCTCTGCAATAGGCCTTAGTTCTACAAGTCTAGCTTTTTCACTTCTCTTGTCTGCTCAACTAAAGGAGAAACTAATGGAGTTAGCAGCCCAACTGGAGCACACACAAAACCAAATAAACTCCCTAGCAGCCCTCCTACTCCAAAATCCACAGAGGCTATCTAATAATAATCCCAAATTCACCACCCAAATCACTCCAAATCTTATAAAAGCCCTTCATATTACCTGGAAATTCCATATCCCTTACCGACTTCAATCTTCTGGGAAGGTAAAAAGGACAAATGGCATTCTAAAAAATGCTCTCAGAAAATTGTTAATTGGTTCCACCTTTCATCCCTCAAAAAAAACAATCCTCCCTCATCCAGCCCCCAACCAACACAAACTAAACGCCTCCCAACCTTTTCCTGTGTTTCCACAGGGCCTACATCCATCTGCCTAACCAAGAGTTCCAAAGAAGAAATTTCCACTTAATAGGCTCTCTATTAAAAACCTATCAACTCTCTCTGTCTCTCTCTCCAAAATTTTTGCCTCTTCCTCACACTCTTTAGCTCAGATCTTATCTGGTACCCTCACAAGGAGCCTCTAGTTTCCGCTAATCAAATCCTTAACCTTCTGTGGGACTTATGGCTTGAAGATACCTTCCAGGGTTTCTCCCCCACCCAAATAACTTTCTTTTCCTTCAGCCTGCTGTTCCTTCTTACCTAAGTTTGCTTTTCCTCGCTACAATGGAATCCTCAGTTCCCATCAAGTCACTACTAATCATTAACCATCTGGAGCACTCTTTAAATCTCACTCAGTACCTTCTGCGTCAAGCTAATTCCTCTTATGCTCATAATTGTTGAATGTGCCTATCACTCTCCTGGTCGGCATATACCACCCTACCAGTGCCTCTCCCTACACTGTTAACTCAAAAAACGTTTCTAATTTACAAACTCCAAAAGGAGTCTTCCTTCTTTGAAAGTGCAGGCGCTCTACTTGGCAAGTACGCTAACTAATTTGCTAACAAAGTCAACAAACTATTCCAAACATATTATAACTCCCTAACAAGATATGCCTCCTCTGACCCCTTTATCGAAGGACCTATTGCTCTTCATGCCCACCTCCTTCAACAGGTTCTACTCTGTTTTTCAGCCATGCAGGTACATCCCCCATAGGATCCCTCACCCCAGGAGAATGTAACAAAACCATTTTTATCCAGCATCCTACGGAGCATCAAACTAACCAGGTTGAATATCAAGTTTCACCAGAGGCCAACGGGTTGTTCCTCTAACGAGTCCGCTTTACAGCTCTCCCACCCCACTGTAGTCACAGTCGCATCTTTTAATTGCTGTATCCCCAACACACATCTCTATCCATGGCTATCCATAACTGGTGCCACTTCAGATTGCATTAAATATACAAAGGTCAACTCCTAACACCTCTCCACAATCACTGAAGCCTCCCTTGCATCTCCACTGTCTGTTTGGAGCCAGAAACCCACTACACAAAAAAGAGGCCCTTAATCCACCTTTTTGCCCTTCACATCTCTACCTGCATTTCCGAAGCAGGCTTGTTTTTCTTGTGTGGCACCAACACATACCTCTGCATCCCAACCAATAGGACAGGCACCTGTACTCTGGGCTACCTTTCTCTAGCCATTGGAATACTACCCCCTAACCAATCCTTGTCAGTGCCTTCTGTTCAACATGTCAAACAGAAAAGGACAATCCAAATCATTCCCTTATTGGCTGTGATGGGCATCAGCTTAGGAGCTGGGGAATGAGCCATTTCACTCTCATATTTTGAGGCTCTGTCCACGGACCTACAAGAATCCCTGGAAAGTATAGCCAAAGGCTTTGTAAAAATTCAAGACCAGCTAGACTCCGCAAATAGAGTAGTCCTCCAAAACCAGAGAGGGCTTGGCCTCCTTACAGCAGAGAAGGGAAGTATCTGCTTCTCTCTAGGGGAAGAATGCTGCTTTTATCTCCACCAGTCAGGCTTGATAAGGGATGCAGCCTCAAAACTTACGAAAAATACTCAAAGAATTAGGGAGCAACAAAAAAACCAAATCAGTTCCTGGTTAAATGGTAAATTATTAACCCGAATTCTCCCCTTCATAGTCGTTCTAATAATAATTGGCCTGGAATTACTGTTTCTACCATGTTTAATAACCCTCTTCCGAAAGTTCCTTACCAGCAGGATCACAGCTATCTCACAAGCCACCACCCAGGAACACTTGAAAAGGATGCTACTCCTCTAGTTAATCTGGAACCAATCATCTCACAGCCCCCATTCAGCAGGAAGTAGCCATAAAAGCACACTGGCCCATCTCCTTATCTAACCAGAGTCCAGATTGATAGGACAAGAGTACCGTTATCTTTGTAATACCCCACCATCTTAAGCCACCTGGCCAAAACTGCAAATGTCAGCCCTGCCCATAGCTTCAACAGAGCATAAACGCGCTAACCATAACAAAACAGTCAGCACTTTGCCAAACCCTTAGTAATAAAATTTTGCCTCAAAGCACACTTCTCCACCAGGCCCTTTAAAGAAGCCTCGGGCAGTAAGAGAATTTTGCTCCTCACCCAGCCGGCCAAAAGTCCTTCTCAGATTTACTCTCAATAAACCTGTCTCAACTGTTAAGCTGTCTTCTGCCTATTCTTTCCTTATTCTTTCTATCCCAACAGTATCTATCAATTTTATACTTTCTCTGAAGTTGCACTTGAGTCTAGAACACTCTTCACTATACCTTCCCGACAGTGCTGCTTTTTGCTTGACTGATAATCTCTCTTTATTTCTCAGACCTACAGTGGTCTCTGGTCTGGGTGATAACTATATACTAAGTCTAGTAGTTTTGGAACCTTGATTATTGTTATGTGTTTTAAAGATAATTTTCTTTATCTCCCTTCTTTCTGTCTGCTGAGTGGTATATTCATTTATTTACGGTAGCTATTTCTTAGCATCTCTATGCTATGAGTTAGTATTTGAAACTGTGATTTCCCATAACCTACGGCATCTCAACAATGCCATGTAACATTATCTTACTTGTCCCAGGTCTCTCCCCAAAGCCATGTTGCTATAACTTTGTCTTCCATTTTACTGCCAATTAAGGTGAGATAACTATGCTGCCTTCCTCTAATCATAGGAGATGATTTCAAAACTAATTGAATTTAATCCTGTCATTTCCACACATTCAAAGAGAATGGTACATTGGCTACTTTCAACTCCATTTTGTTGTTTGGAATCAGTTATTATGATGAAAAGAGCTTTCTCAAATATTCCCTAATTTGGTTTTCCAGAAGCCAAAACAATGCATGCTAACCTGATGGGTTTTTTTTCTCATTAGCTACCTGCAGAGACCTAAAAACAGTAAGAACACTTAACGTTCACAGGATAAATTCCAAAACCCTTTGACTGTCTCAACCATGTGCTCAGGATTCACTTCTATCATTATGTCTCATTTCTTCCAAGTGTGACCACCTTGTTCCACCAGGATTTATCTCCTGCTCACAAACATGCCTTGCCTGCATTATTCCTGCCACCTCTACTCCTAACAGAAATGCATAATTCTCATACAACCCAAGCCAGTATTGGAGGTACAACTCACATGCCATCACTGCTCTGAAGCCACCCTGCTCTTACTGTATGATAACCCAATTCACTCACACATAATGTATCTTACTGTCAGATTTCATCTCTGTGTTGACTTCCTTGCAGTTTTAGGCTATTGTCTTCCCTTTGTTTATCTATCAGTATGAAGATATAAACTAAGCACTGATACACGTTGTGTTCTAATTATTTGTAGGGACAATGGCTCTAAAATAAAGCCTGTCACCAAATTGCATAGCTGAGGATTACTGCATAAATTTTGCAGCTGTGTATTAATCCATGGCAAAAATCCATGGAGAACTAATCAGTGAGAGCTAGAGATTATGTCTATATTAAGCTCTCAATCATCATTCTTGCTTATACCTCTTGAAACACAAATGGTTCTCTCTGCCTAAAAACCAATTCAGGAAGTAAATTATTTATTAGAAAATAAATACATTTTTTCTGCAATAAATCCATGTGAGAACCCCGTGCATCTCTAAAGTACTTTTTTACTTTCTCGATTGATTTCAAGCAAGCAAGCAAACATGTCAAGCCTCGTTTCCTAGGGTGCCATTCATCAGAAATGCAGGGGTTTGGAGGTCAGAGATAGAGAGCCGTTGTCACGGAATTAGTTCTTCCGCCAGCAACCTGAGAGTAAGAGTGTCATTGATTCTGACCCTGATGCCCCCTTGGGGATTGAAAAAGGAAATTGTCTATAACATAAAAGACTTTTCAATATATACCTAACACTGGGAATATGGCATTTCTAAACTCTGGTGACTTATAAAATGTTGAGCAGAATATTGGAACTATCTAGTTAACTAAACAAACTCATAAATCCATAAGATTAAATATTTTCATGAGATATACATGGAGGGTGAGAAGCAAAGAGGCTCAAACAGGGTAGATACTTGGGGATTAATTAGACTACATTTTTTAAAAGTTTGCCTGCATGCCTGTGAATATGTGGCAAGAATGTAGTTGCTGTTTTTTGGGCTACTTCAAACATCAGATAAAAACTAAAATGTTGAGTTCAAAAGCTACATGGGATCAAAAAGCTAGTTTCACAAAGACATCATAAACACCCAGAATTATTTTTAATATTGTAGTAATTTATTTTTATAGCATCAGCAGTTTAAACATGATCAATGAAATTGTATCAATAAGGACTCATTTATTGGTGAATCCAGAAAAAGAAAACCAAACTCGATTTCAGGATCAAGGGATATGCTAACTTCTGATGTGGTCAATCAGGGGCTTTGTCAGAATAATTCAGTTGTCCTCCCTCTCTCCCATCATCTTTCCTCCATTTGCTGTTTTATTATTAACAAGGCTGTCTTCTCTTTGTCCCAAGCAGATCTTGGCCTCCAGAAGTGTATTCTCACTGCTCCACATCCAACTTGTTCATTCTGATTGGCTTAATGTAGGTAATGTACCCATCTTTGAAACAACTACTGTGGTCTGACAGAAGAATGTACAGCTGGCGTGATCCTTAATTCACATCTGCTCTGGAGGTGACTTATATTTGGCATCATTCTATATACATGGGTTATATGAATGAGACCCAAACAAAAAACTAAGTTCTACTACCCGAAGAACCTGAAGTATATTCTAAGTGGCAAATAAATAAACGCTCTAAGAAAACATCAAACTATTTGTTCTAAATAAACACTATTTCTTATAAAAATTTCTCTCCAAAACACTCAACAACACAACAGTTCCTCCAAAGTGATAAACACATATCTAGAGAGAACAATGCCAGCTAGAGTAAGCCTGAACTATGATCCCTAAAAATGTGATACATTTAAAGAGTAATTTGAAAAATTATAAAGAAAAATAAAAAACTTGAAGCATCCTTGCATTTTACTAAAATCGACATACCTTCATTAATTCATACCAGAGCTTGCTTTAATAATTATGAAAAAAATAAATGAAGTAAGATAACAATATATAAACAAACGTGTTTATATATCATTCATTAAAACAATAGATTGAGCACTGAAAACTATCAATTAAAACCCTTTGTGAGCATTTTTTTTTCAATGTAGCCTTGACTAAGCAGAATGCATTTAAAATTTAATAAAAAATAATAAAAACGGCTTCCAATAATCTAACAAATTTTTCCTGGCTAACTGCAGCCAATGTTGCTGCAGTCCAGGAGTCACATTATCTAGTCTGTACATTGTTGACCTCATTCCCTAAATTATTTCAACCAATATAACATTAATAACTGCAAAGGCGACTTAATATCCTTAAAGGAAGAGAGGTGTTTGGGTATATAAGAAAGAGGATATTAAACAGATAAAGAGCAGAGAAACAGGAAGTAAAGATGTTTGTAATCGACAGCTGTAATATAACATATCATTAACACATTCTGCACACCTCTATACGTCATTAGCTGAAACTAAATTATCCCACAGATTTATTGAAGACTTTTCATTTCTTAGTGCTAGCTAACCTTAATTAAATTATAATTTTGGAAATTATTACAAAGCTTTTAGACATAAAGACAAGCATGGAGGATAATACAAGGAACAATTATGTACCCTCAGCCAGGGAAATAAAGTTTGAGCACCTGTATATCCCTTCTCACATCCTTCTGGCTATGTCTTCCTTATGTATTAAAAAAAAAAAAAAAAAAAAAAAAAAAAAAAAAAAAAAAAAAAAAAAGCCAGGCTCAGCGCGGTGGCTCACACCTGTAATCCCAGCACTTTGGGAAGTTGAAGCAGGCGGATCAACTGAGGTTAGGAGTTTGAGACACGCCTGGACAACACGAACTCCGTCTCTACTAAAAATATGAAAATTAGCCAGCCACGGTGGCAGGTGCCTGTAATTCCAGCTACTCTGGAGGCTGAGACAGAAGAATCACCTGAACCCGGGAGGTGGAGGTTGCAGTGAGTTGAAATCGTACCATTGCACTCCTGCCTGGGTGACAAGAGTGAAACTCCATCTCAAACAAACAAAAAATCAAAATAAAAAAACCCAAAAACCTTCTAACTCAGCTAGAAAATAATTGTAAAGAAAATAAATTTTTCAAATGAATTATTTCAAATATTGGGTTTACTGTGATGATAGTCACTTCAGCCTCTCACATACACGTACATAAACATGAATGAAATGTAAAATTCAGGGTCATTTTATTTATATTTCCTTTGTGTAGTCTCTTTCCCCTAATCACATTTGTCAATTTGTGGTAGCTATGACACTTATTAAGGAACTTACTGATTTTTATCTTTTGATCTTTACAGCATCTCCATGAGGTAGACATGATTATAACCATTTGAAAGATAAGGAAAATTAAGAATCAGCCAATGTAACTACCACAAGCTGTTTAGAAACAAAATGGTGAAGCTGAGATTTGACCTTGGTTCAGTTGCCCCAAACCAAAGCTTTAAACCATATAATTTCTTTTTGTTTGTTTGTTTCTCTATCACAGGTTATTCCTTTTAATATTTCACATAAACTTTTAACATCACTAAACATTTCACCTCCACTCCTCTTTCAAGATATCTTGTTTTATGTATTCATTGTGACATCAGTTATCGTTCTTACTGTTATCCTATAAAAAAACCTGTCTTTTATTCTCTAGCTGCCTTCACAACTTAAAAAAATGTATTTGGCTTTCAGTGATTTAACTATGATGGACTTATATGTGATTTTATATACCTGGACACTGACACCCAGAAAAATAAAAATTTGCCTCATATCAAGCCAGTCCTTCTCAGAGTCAGGATTTAATCTCTGTTCTGGCCTTCTTTCTAGTTTTCCACACAAACTTTGGACATCAGAGAATATTTCCCCTGCCTCCTATCTTCATCTGTTCTTATTCTGGAAAACATATTCTTAGCAACAGACAACTTAGGCAATTGTTTTTCTGTCATTACTGACAGTCAGCAAAAAGCAGTTTCTGTGTTGAGAGCTTTCTAGGACAGATGACTTAGTTTCCTCAAAAACAACAGCAAAATGACAGGAGAAACAGAGAGAAAGAAAAAGGGAAGTGGAGATAGCAAGTGAAAAAAGACAAGCAACATTTTAACCAGTTGGAATATAGAGACTGCATTTGAATTTTCAAATATTTTTGAATACATATTGAATATATTAAATACATCATATACTAATATAATGGCAAATATATGTCATGTATTTTATTATACATAAATACATAACTATATATATGATAATCTGGAAAATGTGAAGTGACCAGACATTTAGTCAAAAAAGAAATTAATCGAAGCAGCACAGCATGTGAATACTACCGTGATATATATATATATAATTTGTTTTGAGATGGAGTCTCACTCTGTTGCCCCAGCTGGAGTGGCATGATCTCAGCTCACTGCAACTTCCACCTCAGGGGTTCGAGTGATTCTCCTGCCTCAGCCTCCCATGTGGCTGGGATTACAGGCATGCACCACCACACCCAGCTAATTTTTGTATTTTTACAAAAATTACATGGGGTTTCGCCATGTTGGCCAGGCTGGTCCCAAACTCCTGACCTCAAGTGATCTACCCACCTTGGCTTCCCAAAGTGCTGGGATTACAGACATGAGCCACTGCACCCAGCCTACTCTGAGGTACTTATTAAGAACCATTATATTTTACAGTCACATACTCAAATATATATTTCTAAATTTTTTGATGCCTGGAACTCATTTCTTTTTCTTTTCTTTTTTTTTTTTTAAGAGATGGGGGTCTAGCTCTGTCACTCAGGCTGGAGTGCAGTGACACAATCGTGGCTCACCATAGCCTTGAACTCTTGTGCTCAAATGCTTCTCTTGCCTTAGCTTCCTCAGTAGCTAGGAACACAGGCACAAACCACCATGCCTGGCTAGTTTTTATTTTTAATTTTTTGTAGAAATGGGGTTTTGCTATGTTGCTTAGGCTCTCACTTTTAAATAATCAAGTGAAAAGGGGTGTCAGTGGAGTTATGGATCAAAAAGAAAAGGATTTGTCATTATTTAATAACTCTTGAGGCTATCTATAATGGTTACACGGAGGATCATTATGCAATCTTGTCTACTTATATTTATATGTGAAGTTTCTATTAAATGAGATTTTAAGTCTTTCTTAAGCCTCTCAAGTTTTCCACTGTATACACTAGAGTTCTAACTTAGGCTCAGACTTACTCCATATATCATTATTTAAATAATGTTTTCTTTGCTGTCATAGGGAAGAACATGGAAATTACTTAATCTATTCTTTACTTCTCAGTAACATTTGGGAGAAGAAATAAAGTAATAATACTGAACTAAAATAATGTAGATCAACACTTCAGATATATAAAGATGCATGTTTCTTCCATAATTATGTACTTAACAAAAAATCGCTAACTTTGAAATTACATTTTGAGTGTTTTGTCACTGTTTTGCTTGAATTTTTAGTTTCAGTTAATTTGTAAAATTTTGAGGACCCTAATATATAAAAAGTTTAGTAATTTAGTGTCTAGTAATTCATTTTTCAGATCATTATGATGAAGAATATGTGGGTACAAAACTGCTCTAACCAATGGTTTTCAGAAAATATGAGAAGTGTAACCATAGTTACTGCTAGTTGAGAAACAAAAGGCTTAGTATATTCTAATAAAAATGACATTAAGGTCAGACATTCTATTCATCTGTGCATATTCTGAACATTCATCTTTGATTCTAGTAAGTATGCAAAATGAGGTGTGACTTTGCGAAGCTTTCCTTTTTGCCATCTCCCATCAAAGGAACAAAAGACTGTATGGGGAAGAAATTCCAACTCACTTTCATGCAGCCAGCTTATTAGTAGACCATGTTGAGCAAAGTTTAAAATCATCTTTTTTAACTTAAAGCTTCTGTTGGACTGGAAATAATATATGTAAGTTTGGGTGACAGTGGAAAAATATTGTTCTTTTTTTTTTTCTGAGACAGAGTCTCACTCAGTCACCCAGGCTGAAGTGCGACTTGGCTCACTGCAACCTCCACCTCCTGGGTTCAAGCAATTCTCCTGCCTTAATCTCCCAAGTAGCTGGGATTACAGGTGTGCACCACCATGCCCAGCTAAGTTTTGTATTTTTTGTAGAGATGGGGTTTCATCATGTTAGCCAGGTTGGTCTCAAACTCCTGACCTCAGGTGATTCACCTGCCTCGGCTTCTCAAAGTGCTAGGATTACAGGGCCATGAGCCAGGCCCAAAATATTGTTCTAGTATGGTAGAGTAGAATGATTTTTATTCCACTGAAACTGTGCCATGGACTGAATTGTGTCCTCCAAAAAAGTTTGTATGTTGAAGTCCTAACCTAGTACTTCAGAATTCAACTATAGAGGAGATAGAGTCTTTAAAGAGATAATTAAGTTAAAATGAAGTCATTGAACCCTAATCTAATATGACTCATGTTTTCATAAGGAAAGAAAATTTGCAAACAGACATATACAGAGAGAAGACCACGTGAAGACACGGGGAGAAGACAGTTATCTACCAGCCAAGGAAAGAAGAAACCAACCCTGCTAACACTATGATCTTGGACTTTTAACCTCCAAAATTGTCAGAAAAAAAAAAAATAATTCTGTTGTTTTAAGCTGCCCAGATAGTGGTATTTCATTAACGAAGCCTTAGCAAACTAACATATGATCTTAAAGAAATAATTGCTGTTTAGTGTTAGAGAAAACATCTAACGTCTGAAAGTAGATTTTCAAATTACCTCAAATACATGTGACTATAAGATAAAGTTAATCCTTTTAGTTGAATCCTACTGCAATCCCCCTGGGGCTGCCAATATCATGTGTTGATAGTTGGTCTATTAGGCTATTTTGACTGTGGCACCCTTATTTCTCACCAGTTGATTCCCATAATTGCGTGATAAGCCACTCACCATTGTTAGATGCTGTGGGATGTACATAACCACAGCTCCCACTCTTGCCCTTGGCCAGAGAGCCATAAAGGAGTTGAGTGGAGAAAACCTAAAAACCCTGTTTCATTTTCACTGTTTGTGAATTACCAGGAAGTGAGGTTGTAAATAGTAATAGTAATTATCACTGTTTGTGAATTACCAGGAAGTGAGATTGTAAATAGTCTTAACAGTGTAAACAGGGACAGACTATAATAGAAGTGGTGAGCCACTGAAATCAGAAAACTTTTTTTCTCTTGAATTGACTTAATAAATAACAGGTTTACTTACCAATGTTTTTAACTATGTTTGTGCAGTGGACACATGTAAGCAGATATACTACAATGTAGTATACTGTTTAAGGTCCCAGGCTCTGAAGCCAGAGTGCCTGGGACTGTCTTGACTCTGTGATTTAACAATATGGAAGTTACTAGAAACTCTCTTATCATATTTTCTTCCCCTTGAAACGAGACTCACATGTACCTGATAAAGGTTTTGGGGAAGGTTAATTGGGTCTATGAATATAAAGTACTTAGAGCAGTATCAGACAAACAGTGAGAAAATTCATAAATGTTTGTTCTTATTGTCATCAAATGTGAAGAAACATTAGGGGTCCCAACACATGACCCGATCAAACTACTGAACGTATATTACTAAGGAGCTTCTCATACTGAATGTATATTACTAAGGAGCTTCTCAAAATAATAATAAAAAATAATTTATTAAGAAGAAATATGTCAAGTCTTTTAGCTTTCTTACATTTCAGGTAACTGAGTTTTACTAAACATAATCGATTCTACTCATTAGATCCTCACTCATTATATTCTCCACATCCACACTTACTACTGTCCTAACACATTTCTATTCTAAAGACATATTTCTGCTCACTACAACAATTAATATTAATAACAAGAGTTGTCATTTATGAAATAATTAAAATATGCAAGATGCTAAAATAAGCCATCAATATTCATTGGTGTCCTGTGAGGTAATTACAAATAATACCCCAATTTACAGATTTGGAAACTGAGTCCAGAGTTCAAATAACTTGTTTGAGCTCAACTTGTAAGTAGTAAAGTTAGTGTTTGAACCAGGCATCCAGATGCCAGAGCCAGTTCACATTCACTACTTTATCATATGAAATCTACAATACATTTTCTCCCGAATAAGCATCCTTTGGAATTTTCTCTGCCCCGGCAAGTTTATCAGATGCAGTAACTCCCACACAACACCATTTGCAAGAAGACTTAAATGTTGGTATTAAATATAAGTTCTGGTGTATCTAATTATGCAATTTTATGGCATAGAGCAGTATACAATGATTGCACAACTGAAACACATTCTAATAAATATATTGCACAGCCATTCATATGCGTTTATAAATTAAAATATCAATATTTTATTTAATTAGGGGTTCTGAGTTAATTTTATTCCTAGGGAATATTTCAGGAGATATCTCATTTTTAAAAAGTATTTGCCATTTCTTTGAAAAATGCTGCCTTCCCCACAGGCCTCCTTTGTGCTTCTATTTCTTGGCCTCTAAGAAATTTTTGCTTCCTTTCTTGGAGTTGCACCAAGGAGTTAACAAAAAAATAAAAACACATTTCTCTCTCTCTCTCCTTGCAGGTTTAACATTCTGATGACTTTTATAGCTTTTATTTAAGCTGTGAAATTATGAATTCTCATTATGCCTGCTCCTGGCTCTTCTGTATTATTTAGGTGGAATAGTGGCAGACCCCATGGGGGGAATCAATTTTAATTCTATCTTCTGTAATTTGTCTGCTACACCTCTGAAAGTAGGTCTAAGGAAAAAAATGCAAGCAGGTCTTTCCCTTTAATCCCCTCTGGCACACTAACTTTGTGAATGTTGACTTCACTATTCTGTTTTCTGTGACCAATATTCTTTTTTTTTCAGAGCCTTTACCCCTTTTCCCTTGCAATTCATCTTCTAAACTGCCTCCCAAATGCTTTTTGATTACTAACTCTAAACTTGAGTTACTTAGCTGAATTTTGAGAGTCTGGGTGGAGGAGATAGCTAATGAAAGGGGTCAGGCTTATATCCTTTAAAACTGTTTTATATGTAGAGCACATATAACATACATATATTATTATGTAAGTATAATGAATTATATGTAAAATATAATAAATACTTATTTGTTATATAGTCCCCTTAAGGTGGACTATTTTGCCTGTGTATTTGCCTTTAAAACTGATGAATACTCTCTGTATAGAGGCAAATTCTGGGGATAAACTAGTGAATGGGATTCATCAAGATGTTTGTAATGGGTACCAGGGTCACACAGTCAGGCCAGACACCTCCTTCCTTATCCCTGACATTTATTTCCCTAGTGGCTATTGATCACTCACAGATGAGTCACTCCCTGAAATGGCTTTTATTTGATAAAAGCTCTCTCACTCAATATAATGCCATTTTCCCAAGGGCAGCCCAGATCCAACAACTGGTTAAGGGAGCCAGGGGCAATGTTTGGGTCATTTATTTCAACTCACTATAACTCTAAAGGACTATGGTAGTCCCACAGGCCATTGTGTGATTGGCTGAGGCCTCTATGGGAACTGGACTGCAGTTCAAATTCTCCCTTCACCCAGTTCTTCTTTCCTTAACTACTTACAGTTACCATTTCTCAGTTACACACCAATAAGCCTCCTGCCTGCAAATTGTCAGCTCAGAGTCTGTTTCCAAGAAACTGGCCTAAGATGACGTTGAAATGAATCCTTGCAGACTACATTTAATTCTGTAAATCCTCCCTCGTATTTCTTTTTTCAACTAAGCTATTTATACAATTGCCTTCTGTATGAGTCAATTCTCACATTGTTATAAGAAAATACCTGAGACAGGGTAATTTATAAAGAAAAGAGGTTTAATTGACTCACAGTTCCACAGGGCTGGGGAGGCCTCAGGAAACTTACAATCATGGCAGAAGACACCTTTCACAGGGCGGCAGGAGAGAGAATGAGTGCCAGCAGGGGAAATGCCAGACACTTACAAAAACATCAGATCTCAAGAACTCATTGATGAGAACATCATAGGGCAAACTGCCCCATAATCCAATTACCTCCCACCACGTTCCTCCCATGATATGTGGGGATTATGGGGATTAAAATTCAAGATGAGAATTGGGTGGGGACACAGCCAAACCATACCCCTTCCTCTTCTAATCCCATTCCCCTTACTTTCTCTAAGTTAATTCAGCCACCATGTAGTAGGGAGAATTCTGTTTGTTGGAGTTACCTTGTTTAATGATGATTGATGCTATTATAATCTAATACAACCTTGAAAAGAAATGGACAAGTTAATCTCTTCTCTGTCTCTTTTTTTTCTCTCTCTATCTGAAACTTAACAAACATTTTCTCTTCCTCATGAGCCAGGTCACTGAGAAAAGTAAAGGTATTATTAGTTGTAATTTAGTGGCAGTAAATATCTCTTAATTGAGGATATACTTCTTCTTGTCTCCCTCTAGACTCTACACTGTAAAAGGCTAATGATTTCATGCAATACCCTAATTCCAAGTAAATATTAGATATTTGAATAATTTGCTATGGATAAATGCATGATCTAAAACTTCTAAGTTTCATTTAACAAAACTAGAACAAGTAATTATATTCCCACCTTAAAAATCTATATAACAGATCATTATTTATTTTATTTTATGTATAATTTATTACACAAATATAATTATGCATATGTAAAATATATACTCTCTATATATAAACATTATTATTTTAAAGGATATAAACCTAACTCCTTCCAAGTAGCCTAGGGCCTATCTTTTGCTATTTCATGTTAAGACAGTGATTGATACCGGATGGCCCTAGTTCACTCATGCTTATTTGTCTTTTCTGGAGCTAGCACTGATCAATTTGTCCAAATATTTTACACATTTACTCTCTTGTGACAACCATAGCCATAATTAACATTCTGCCTTTAATTGTGCAAAAAATAATCACCTTCTGCTTTTGCTGAAGTATTAACATCCAGCATTCCTTCTAGCCTACTTCAGCAGCTTATCACGGTATTCACCTGTGGTCCCCTTTCCAGGCCCTTATTAGCAAAAGTAATTATATTCTCACATGCTTACCTTGCAGGTTCCCTTGCAAGCAAGTGAGTAAAGCTACGAGGTGTGTGACCCCTTGATTCACTGAAGGGCATTGTGCAGTACAGAGAGCACAGCTCCAGTAGAGACCTACGTGGGAAGGCGACAGGAAGAGAATCCCAGCAGCTTCCTGAGCCTTACAGATCCTCACAGTAGGGTGGTGGTGGTCACAGAGAAACCATTTTAACATGCTAGAACATCTTCTGTTGTCCCAACAATATTTTTAAATTTTGACTTCCTCTGTTTCACTTTAAATGATTTGCTTATTAATTTAACAGTCTTCCTTCTTACACAGGATTTTTTCTTTTTCTTTTTTGGGGGGCAGATATTTTAAATAAACTACAAACTTCCTGTTTTCTCACTTCCACTTACAGGTGGCTCTGTGGCAGGTCATCCATCTTTTCTCCCTTCTGATCTCAAAGCAACCAGTAACAGACAATTCTTGCTACAGTGGGTCACTTTAAACAATTTAATACATGTTTATTGAAATAAGCCCTAATACCATTTTACAATTTACTTTCCTGCATTAATAAGGTCACTTAGGACAACTGCTTTTTGGGTCACACTAGCACACACTAGGGCATGGTTGGTCACAATCATAACAACTGACTTGTGAGAGGAAACCCAAGAATTTTGGGTTAGGACAACTCTGTCAGTGAATTCTACTAGATTCGCTGATTTCCTAAGAGATAATTTCTAACAACCATGTGTGAAATACACAGACATATACACACCACAAACACACACACATGCTACTGCATTTATATAAGACACACATTTAACTTCCTTGGCAGTCACAGCTGATGGAGCTGGCAGTCGATTAAAATCCTGAAGTCTTTTTCACACAAATTGCTGTCAAGATCTTTTCTAATATTGATTGTTATGCAGCACATTAACCATTTCTCTCAGCTTTTTGTTATCTAAAAATTTTATAAGCATACATTTTTGTCTTTATCCAAGTCACTGATACAAATCTTAGCGAGGACAAGGCTTAAGACAGAATCCTGTGTGATGACTCTTGGGAAACCATCATTCAATCATTTGGATCTATCTCATCCAACTCTGTCAATACTTGATTTTTCTGACACCTGGCCTACATTTCTCCAACTGGCAAACAAATAAATCATGAAAGATTTTAACACACTGCTGAAATCCAAATAAGCTTTACCTGTGACTTTCCTATGCTTGGCCAATCTAATTAGATGTCACCTGATTAAAAGAGCCTATGGAGTTAGGTTGTCTTCCTATATTGATTCTTCATCTATGCTAATTCCTAGAAATGATATCTTTTTGGTCTTGCAACCCAACACTACTTGCTTAGTTTTACAAATAATTCTTGAGCACCTACTACGTATTATGTGTTCTATTTATTATGTGCTATGTATTACGTTCCCCATTTATAAGAGATCTACTCTGTAACTCCAGCTCTCAATAAGCTCACTATATGCTCTAAAATACATTATAGAGTATTTCTAGAATCTGATATCAAGCTTATGCATTTGTAGTTCCTGATGTTGTTTCTTTGAAAAATTGGGATCATGTTTGATGATCTGTGATGATCACAGCTATTCTAGTACTTTTCTATAATACCTCAAAAATTATTAAGGGTGGTACGGATAATATGCTAGTTACTTCGGTACCTTAGCACGTATTTCAACTGGAACTGAAGCCTTAAATTCATCTATAATGATTCTTACTATTTATTCTGTGTCAGAGGTTCCCAAGACAATTCTCAGGCTTGAAGATTTGCTAGAAGGGCTCAGATCCTCAGAAAAACTGCTATATTCATAGTTATAGATTATTATATAACTTTGAAGATGCAAATTGAAATCAGCAAAGGAATAAGTCACATGGTCTAAAATCCAGGATGAAGCAGGTAAAAGCTTTCGGGCATTTCCTCCCAATGGAGTCATACAGAGATATGGTTAATTCTTGCAGCAATGATATGTGATAACACATTAAAAATGGTGCCAGCCAAGGATGCTCACCTAAATCTTTGTGTCCAGGGTGTTTATTGGGGGAAAGTCATGTAGACATACACTGCCTGTGTGACAGACTTCAGTTACTGAGATTCTACCGCTCCCAAAGCAAAAACAAGCATTAACCATAAATTGCATTATTAGGGTAAACTTATCTGATCAAACAAATACAGCATGGCCCAAGACCTCAAGAATATAAACATACTCTTATCAGGCTGAATAGTCTAAGCTATCAGAGGTTATCTTCTAGAAGCCTGCTTCAGACCAGTCCTGAAGACAGATCTTTATTTGGAAAATCTGAGGGTTTCAGCAACCCAGGCCTGCTGAGTTAGCTTTCTCTGCACAGCTCCCTCTATGTTTTAAATTCTATATTAATCATGTGTTTTTCTAGTCTTTTATACCTTGGAAGACATTCTCTTTTTTTTTTGATTATATGAAAGCAAAACCAACATCAAGTACTATATTCTCCAAGATTCTTTAAGATTATACATTTCCACTATTTCTTCTTGAAATACATCAAAGAGATTCCTTTTAGTTTAAATCTCAGATTTTGTTGTTATAATGAAACGTAATCATTAGTGTGGGTTATAAGTAATTGTTCCTTGATTTTTTTTATTGTAATGTGTATTAGTCTTTTTATTGTTTTCACCAACACCTTTTTCCTGTGTTTCCTTTCTCCATCAGTGACTATATGTCTCAAGAGTCATTTTGGGAGGCCGAGACGGGCGGATCACGAGGTCAGGAGATCAAGACCATCCTGGCTAACCCGGTGAAACCCCGTCTCTACTAAAAAAATACAAAAAACTAGCCGGGTGAGGTGGCGGGCGCCTGTAGTCCCAGCTACTCGGGAGGCTGAGGCAGGAGAATGGCGTAAACCCGGGAGGCGGAGCTTGCAGTGAGCTGAGATCCGGCCACTGCACTCCAGCCTGGGCGACAGAGCGAGACTCCGTCTCAAAAAAAAAAAAAAAAAAAAAAAAAGAGTCATAAATTAGAGATTTTAGATAAATTACAAAAAGTAAAGAAAGGCTTTCCAACACTGGCAAAGAAAAAAAAATTATAATGGCTGAGAATTACTTGGCTCAAATCCCTAAAAACTGTCCTACCAAAAAAATCAGAATGCTAAATTTTTAAATAAATTATATTTAATTAACTATCACTCTATTAGTTACCTACAGCTGCATAGTAAATTACTTCAAAACATAGCATTTTAAAACAGTAAACACTTATTATCTTACTTTTCCTGAGTTTCAGAAATGTAGGCACAGGCTATCTGGGTCCTCTGGCATAGGATCTCTCACAAAGCAGCAAACAAGCTGTCACTGAAACCTGTAGTCATTTCAAGCAACGATATGTGAGAACGCATTAAAAATGGTGCCAGCCAAGGATGCTCACCTAAGCCTTTGTGTCCAGGGTGTTTATTGGGCGACAATCATATAGACGTACACTGCCTGTGTGACAGACTTCAGATACTCAGATTCTTTTCTACTAGAAAAGAAAATAAAGACTATCTATGACAGACTCATTGCTAACATCATAATCAATGGTGAAAAGTTTGAAGCTTTCATCTTAGATAGGCAAGGACACCCACTCTCAACAGGGAAAAGAAGGTGTTTGTGAAAACTGTAAAAAGACTGATACGTATCACAATAAAAAAATCAAGAAAAAATTACTTATAGCCCATGCTAAAGATTGTATTTTATTATCACAACAAAATCTCAATTTTAAACTAGAAGGAATTTCTTTGATATATTTCAAGAGGAAATAGTGGAAAATAATTCACTTCAAACTCATTTAAGTCATTAGTTGGATTCAGTTTCTTGTATGCTGTTGACTGGAGGTTTCCCTCAGTTCTTTGCACCTAGGTTTCTCCACAGGGCTTCTTGCAATATGTCAATTGTCAAGACAGAGTCTTGTTGATAAAAATCTTTAAGAAATTAGTTATAGAAGAAATGCACATCAACAAAATAAAGACTGTATATGACAGACGTATTGCTAACATCATACTCAATGGTGAAAAGTTGAAAGCTTTCATCTTAGATAGGCAAGGACACCTACTCTTAACACTTCTGTTCAATATAGAATTGGAAGTCCTAGCTAGAGCATTTAGGCAGGGCAAAAAAAATAAAAGACATCCAATCTGGAAAGAAAAATGTTAAACTATCTCTGTTTGCAGATGACATAATTTTGTATATGGAAAAATCCTAAAAACTCCACCAAAAAACCTATTAGAACTAATAAAGAAATTCAGTAAAGTTGCAGGATGCAAAATTAACATACAAAATTTACTAACTTTATATTTACTCACAATGAACTACCAGAAACAGAAATTAAGACAACAATGTTATTTACAGTAGTTACTCCTATGGTTGGAGTTTTTTCCCACCAAACTTCATTTTCAAATGTTATCCCTAATGTGGTGGTGTTTGGAGATAGTGCCTAGGAGATGTTTGGGTTATGGGGGTGAATCCCTCCAAGAATGGCTTGGTGTCCTTCTCATGGTAGTGAGTGAGTTATTGTTCTGACAAGAGAGTGAATTTGTTCTTGAGGGAATAGATTAGTTCCCCTGTGAGTGGAGTGTTATAAGGCCAGGGTACTCCCTTGGAATTTTCCTCTTTACATGTGTCCACTTTCCCATTGACCTTCTCTATCATGTTATGACACAGCATGAAAAGGCTTCATCAGAAAGTAAGCAGATGCTGGCGTCATGCTTCTTGTACTTCTCAGCCTCCAGAACCATGAGCTAAATAAATGTATTTTCTTTGTAAATTACCCAGCCTCAGGTATTCTTTTATAGCAACAATAAAAGATCTATGACAGCCACACATGCACACACACATACACATACACAAATATTTAGGAATAAATTTAACAAAGGAGGTGAAAGATCAATACACTTAGAACTGTAATACACTGATGAAAGAAAATGAAGAAGACACAAACAAATGGAAAGGTATCCCATATTCATGGATTGGAAGAATTTATATTGCTAAAATGTCCATACTACCCAAAGTGATTTATAGAGTCAATGAAATTTCTATCAAAATTTCAGTATTTTTCACAGAAGTAGAAAATAATCCTAAAATTTGTATAAAACCCAAAAAGACCCCAAATAGCAAAAGCAACCTCAAGCAAAAAGACTTTTCAGACATATCACACTACCTGATTTCAAAACATACTACAAAGTTATAATAACCAAAATATCATAGTACTGACATAAACACAGATTCAAAGCTAAATGGAGAAGAATAGAGAGCTCAAGAATAAACTCTATATAATTATGGTCAATTGATTTTTGACAAAGATGCCAACAAAACACAATGGGAAAAGGACAGTCTCTTCAACAAGTGATTATGGGACAACCAGATGTCTACATGCAGAAGTATGTAAATAGATTCTGCCTCAAACCATATACAAAAATCAGCGCAAAATTAATTACACATAAATGTAAGAGCTGCAACTGTAGAACTGCTAGAATAAGACATAAGAAAAAACATTCATGACATTGGTCTAGGCAATAATTATTTTGGATATAGCCCCAAAAGCACAGGCAATAAAAGCAAAACTAGACAAATAAGATTACATCAAACTAAAACGTTTCTGTACATCAAAGGAAACAATTCTAATATTTTTGGAATCCACAAAGTAAATAGACAACCCACAGAATAAAATAATATATTTGTACACTATACATCTGATAAGACATTAATAACATCTAAAATATATAAGAAAAACAAATAGCAAGGAAACAAGTAACCTTATTTTAAAAATGGGCAAACGTCTTAATAGACATTTCTCAAAAGGAAACATACAAACTGCCAACAGGTACACGAAAAAATGCTTAACGTCACTAATCATTAGGGAAACATAAATTAAAATCACAATGAGATATAATGTCATACCTGCTAAAATGGCTAATATCAAATCGATGAAAGAAAAGTTTGGTAAATTTTCTTAGGTAAATTAGTGTAGCCAGTTTGTAAAACAGTATAGAGGTTCCACAAAATGTTAAAAATAGAACTACAATATGATTTGGCAATCCCACTAATAGACATACATCCAAAGAAAGAGAAATTAGATGATGAAGAGATGTCTGCACTGCCATGTTTACTATGGCATTATTTACAATTGCCAAGTTATGGAATCAACCTAAGTTTCCATCAACAGATAAATGAATAAAGAAAATGTGTTATGTATACCCAATGGGATACTATTCAGCCTTAAAAAAATAAGTAAATCCTGTTATTTGTGTCAGCACGAATGCACCTAGAAGACATTATGTTAAGTGAAATAAGCCAGGCACAGAAAGGCAAATACTGCATGATCTCATTTTTATGTGGATCTTATAGAAACAGAGAGTAAAATGGTGGTTACCAGAGTATAGGAAGTATAGCAAATGGGGAGATATTGGTCAAAGGACAGACATTTTCACTTAGACAGGAGAAACAAATTAAAGAGATCTATTGTTCATCATGGTGACTACAGCGAATAAAAACGTATACTTGAAAAATGGTAAGATAGTAGAATTTATGTTTTCTCACCAGAAAAAGTGATAAATATGTGAGGTTGTACATATGGTAGTTTGATTTAGCCGCTCTATAATGTGCATATATATATTTCAAAGCATCACGCTATATACCATGAATATATATATAATTTTTACTTGTCAATTAAAAAAATTAAAAGGAGGATTAACAAAGCAGAGTATTTTTGGAATCTTATCTTTGAAGCGGCATTCCACCGCTTTGGTCATAGACAATTTATTGGCAGCAAATCATTAAGTGTATGTAACTCTGAATGGGAGAATATTTCACAAGACCATAAACATAGGAAGATGAGGACCACTAGCAGCCATCTTATAAAATGCTAAGCCTACCACAGTCATCTACAACATACTACATAAAATACTACATGTCTTACTTGAGTAACTATCCATGATTCTCAACTGATATTTTTTCCAAAATACTTGGCAGTGTCTAGAAAAATTTTTTGATTGTCACAACTGCAGGAGGAGGGGTACTATTGGCATCTAGTTGTTAGAAGCCTGGGATGCTGCTAAACATCCTACATTGCACAAAATAGCCTCTTACAACAAGGGATTAACCATTTCAAAATGCCAATATTGGTGAGGTTGAAAAACTTTGTTAAATATTAATAAATATTAAAGTTAATAAATATTAATTCCATAAAGACTGTATTTCATTTTGCATAACATTATGTTCAAGCCTTAGAAAATAAGAAGAAAATTAGCATATATAATTACTGATTTGGTTTATTTAATCTGACATACAAGTGTTAAACAAAATGATTATTATAGATCCATCTAGGTAGGAGCCAAGTCATTTCTATTTTACTGAAGACAAAACTGCCTACTAGTCTTTGCCTCACAAATATATTAAGTAATGTGTCTAAGGTAAAAAAATAAGTGATTATGTAGTCACTTTAATGAACACCTTCTAAAACATTAACAAACGTTTCTGTAGCAAAACCTGGCTTAAAATTAGAATTGCGTAATCCATACTTGCATTTTTGAGCCACCTGTATTTTCTCTTTTAATATAGATACTTGAAACACATCCTCAGGCCAATTAAATTAGTCACTATGGAGGGGAGGCATGTTTGGTATAGTTGTAAGGGTCAAGTTTAGTGGTTGTAAGAACCACTAAAGCAGAGGTCCTGCAGAAATTATTTAATCAATCCAGGTGACCTGATAATACTGGATGTGAGGCTGCTGAAATAAAGCTCTTTTCGATATCTCTGGTACAGATTAACACTGTTACAGAAATGTACATATTCTAAAATCAGTTGCTAAATCTGAGTGACTTATTCCATGGAGTCATCAAACTATGGCCAGTGGGTGAAATCTTTCTCTCCGCTTTTGTAAATAAAGTTTTATTAGAACACCACCATAGTCATTTATTTTTGTATTGTTTATGGCTGCTTTTGAGCTGAAATAGCAGGCTTAATCCTTTGCAACACAGACTACACAGCCCACAAAGCCTTATTTATTGAATATCACTCCCATTATAGGAGTTTGCCAAGTTCTTACGGATTCCAATGTCAAGAATTTATTTTTATTGAACTTAGTCTTAGTATTTATCATTAGTTGTTTATAGTCCCTTTTATAATGGTGCATTTCAACATGAAAAATTGAAGAGGAGACAAAGATACAGTAAATTATAAAATAAACAAGGCTTTCTTTGTCTGCATTTATGTTACCTTTATATATTATAAAGGTAATAATAGGTTATATATTGGCTAAAGATGATCTCTCCTGAACAATTTTTCATTATTTTAAGGAAAATTGGCAATTCCAGACTGTTTTTTTTCCATTAAATGTGTAGAGTCAGTGATCACTCTAAAGATAGTAACATCAATCGTTTATTATAACTTACCTAAGGTTACATAGCAATATGAATGTATTCAAGCTGATTCAATTACATAAAGTAATTTTAGAGTCTGAGCTCTAATTCATAAGACAAAATATGCTTCTGGTTACAGAATAATCATTTATTTTAACACTCCATATTCCAAAATTCCTCAAAATCTTAAAAGTAGACAATTCATATTCCTGAAGATGGCTAAATACCTCCAAATATAATTAAACTTTTAAAAATATAATTTTAAAAAATCACATGATATGTCTTGCCCTCAAAAACAGACAAATAAAGGGGCAAATAAACAGACAAATAAATGAAGGCACTTTGGGACACAAGTACAGTAAGTTCTGCTATCGCACTTGTTTTGAAAACACAAGTTTGTTCCAATGCAATTTATTTATTGGGGAATAATTTGAGAATAATGTCAATATCACAGTTGTTCACATGAAATTTCACTGCAAGAAATTCAAAGTTCATACAGAAAACTGTATCCCACTGAATTGAATCACATAGGAATATGCAAAATACACACATGCACAACATCTCAAATATCTCTTCTGTCAATTCATTACGTTCACTGAACATGTTATCCTAAAAGAGTGATTTGGTAATATTTTGCCTTTGTGACATTCATTCAAAATCCCAAAATTACAAGTGTCTTTGGTTGAAAACACCAAGCAGTGCATCAGAAAAGAAAGCTTTAAATATTGAGAGGCAACTTGAAATAATAAAATGTTTTGAAAGAAATGGGAGAGCGTGCAGCAGCTCTCAAGCAATAGACTTAAAGGAATCCACACTGTGGCCCACTAGAGACAATGCTCAAAAAATAATTTTTAAAATCTGATTAGGAAAACTTCATGTGCTGCAAAGTCAATGAAAATAAGACCCAAATAATGTAATGTAATGGAAAGATTATTGAGCTTATGCATAGGAGAACAAAGAGCCAAAAAGTCATAAATATCCTTTCTCACAATCAAATATAAGGCACTACCTGTAAACTAAGACTTTAAATAGAAATTGCCAAAACTTGCAGAAACAGCTCTTTTTAGCACAAGCAGTGGCTGGTTTGGTTATTTTCAAACACCAGTAAAATGTTCAAAGCCTTCAGCTGTTAAGCAAAGCCATGAGTGCAGATTAGAAAGCACTAAATGTATTTCTAGCAGTGATACAAAAGTTAAAGGTTATACATCATATAAAATTTTCAGTTTTGATAAAATAGGTATCTAGTATAAACACATAGCTTAAAAGACTTACACTGTCAATAGCAAGAAAAAAACATGCCCCGGGTTTTATGGTTACAGAAGATTACAAATGTAGTAACCTCTTTTCTAACACTTCATGATAACTCACAAGCTTCAATCCATCTGAGGCCTGCTTAGAGAAACAAATGGCAGCCCCCTCCAAAGTATAATATTTTTTGTAGTATTTATGTTTTTCTTCACCATTTAATATCATTTTCACTATTTTCCTACCTTTGCTTTGTATGCATCACTGATAAAAATTTTGAAGATTTTGTTCCTGACTTTGCATTTACTATCAACTATTTGCCTTTATTGCATGATTTTAGATAGTGCAATACATTTTAGGAATGTCTGTGTTTATGATAGCAGAACTGGGTGTAGTAGAAAACCATTCAAGTTAGATTATACAAAAATGAAATTATTTAAGTGGCTCTGCATATAACCAAAGACAAGAAGGGTAATTGCAACTTATGAGGCATCTGAGATGGTTTCTAAAAATTTCTGATAAACCAAGAGAGCCCTGTGTGTCATCTTTTCAGGGTCAAATAATCTCTTTTCTCTTTCTTCTGAAGGTCTGTTCATTGTTTAGTTGCTTATAATGACCTATTCATGAGTTTTATTAACAAGCACATGGAAAAGATGACCATTTCTCCACCTCTCAGAGTAGGCAAGCTGCTATGGTTTGAATGTGATCCCCAAAGTTCATGTGTTAGATACTCAATGTTGCAGTATTGGGAGGTGTGGCTCTTAAGAGGTAATCAAGCCATGAGATCCACACTCTCATGAATGGATCAATGCCATTACTGTAGGAGTGAGTTTTGTTTGTTTGTTTGTTTTTAAATAAAAGGTTGAATTTGGTCTCTTCTTGCTCACTCTCTGCCTGTTTTTCCCCTTCTACCATGTGTAGCCTTCCACCACGTGATAATGCAGAAAGAAGGTGCTCATCAGATACAGGCCCCTCAATCTTGCACTTCCCAGCCTCCAAAAGTGTGAACCAATACACCTTTGTTCATGGTAAGTTACCAAGTCTGCAGTATTCTGTTCTAGCAGCACAAAATAGACTAAGACTAGTATACTATTATACTAGGACTATTACAAGGCAGAAGAGATTGACTACTGTGTAACCAAAAACTCTTTCTCAAATTTTTGTGTGATAACCTGCTTAATTAATCTTAGACTGGAAAATACTCCAAACTTGCCAAGAGGTTTTACTGTTATTCACATTATCACTAAATTGAATTTAATTATTAAATGAGATACTTATAAATTGTGAAATGCATGATAAAAGATTGAGTGGAGCATTTGAAACTTGAAACACAGTTTTGTTCTTTACAATAATAATTCCAGGAGTGGTGAATAAACTTTTTGTTTTGTTTTATCTCGTTTTGCTTTAAATGAACCTGTTTCTATATTTAAAGTCATAAAATTTTAGCTAGAGGGGATTCTGATTATCTAGATAACCATTTAATTCCCAAGATTAAAACATTGAGCCCCATGAGGTTGTGAATTGCCAAAGGCAATGTTTGAGTGACATTGCAGCTGAAGTGGCAATGCTAATATTATCCTGGGTTATGTTTCTGGAAGCTGGTAACCAGGTAGAACAATGAAAAATAAAAATAGGAAAATATGTCCTGATCTTATTTTGGATTTCTAGCCTTAAAAGACATCAACAATAAGTAATTAAGCATACATTATTGGCTGTTAGAAAAAATATGAATACCTTCAAGTTTCTGCATGGTGAAGATGTTTGAGCAATGAAAACTGGAACTTGAGTTGAAACACAAGCATGAACTGTTAAAAGATGACAGAATAGAGAGGGAGAGAACTCCAGAAAGATTTACCTTCTTGGAGATAGGCATTTTTATCCCAAAGGGGGAGAAAACCCAGAAGGTGGAGATTTTTTAGTGACTGTAAACAAGAGACAATTATATTATCAATCCTACTGCAAAGATTTATTTTTATTCCAAAGGGCAAGATCTAAGTACCTTTAACCTTTATTTTACTCTTTATTATTTATGGATAATTTCTTTAGGGAGATGATTATTTTCTCCCTCTCTTAGGAAGAAAAAGAAAACTGCTATGTGAGCCATATGATATAAATTTCTAGGTTCACAATTTTTGACTTCTCTCCCTTGATTTGTTTATTGCTATAAGTCATAACATTTTTCCTTGATTCAGAATCTTATATTTGCCTTCAGGGAAATATAAATGTAAATATTCAAAGTGTGTCACTGTAGAATACAATGAGGTGATCTCTAGACCTTCCCTGCAGTGATAAAACTCATAACAGGTGAAAATTATTAAAGCAAAGGAACAAATCATGAACAAAAAGTAGGTTAATTCCTAGCAATCACCTTATAAGAAATATATCTTATAAGAAACAAAAAGGACTCCTTCACAGAGAAAGCAGTTTTCATCAGAAAGTAATTTGAATCCACATGAAAGGAAAAAAGCTTTGATAAATTTAATTATGTAATTATGAAAGATACAATTAAATATATTTTACTTCTCTGCCCTTAATTGATTTATAAAACAACTATATATTACAATATGTATATAATTTATCATAAGGAAATATAATATCAGTAACAATAATAGCACAAAATAGGGGAAGAGGGATTAGAATTATAGACAAATAACGTTTTTTTTTCTTTCTTTTTCTTTCTTTTTCTTTTTTTTTGAGATGAAGTCTTGCTCTTGTCACCCAGACTGGAATGCAATGGCACAATCTCAGCTCACTGGAACCTCTGCCTCCCAAGTTGAAGCGATTCTCCTGCCTCAGCCTCCCGAGTAGCTGAGATTACAGGCGCCCAACACCACGCTTGGCTAATTTTTTTGTATTTTTAGTAGAGATGGCATTTCACCATGTTGGCCAGGCTCGTCTCAAACTCCTGACCTTGTGATCTGCCCACCCCGGCCTCCCAAATAACATTTCTATATCTTGCCGGAATTAAGTGAGTGCAAATATGAAACAGATTCTGGTAAGTCAAATTGTGTATAGTAAGTCCTAGAGCAATGGCTAAGAAAATACCCAAAAAAGTGAAAATTATTAAGGAAATTAAAATGTTACACTAGAAAATATTCACTTAATTTAACAATTAGTAAAGAATGAAGACATAAAACTTATAGAAAACAAAAGGTAAAATGGAGGCATAAATTCACATTTATCAATAATAATCTAATGTGGATAGATTAATGAAATGGGAGAGATTGTCAGGGAAGCTAAAAAACGTTTAATTATATACTGTCTATAGGACACATACTTTAAAATTCAGAAATAATTTAGATTTTAAATATATTTTAGGCTGAAATTAAAAGGAAAGGAAAAAAAATAAATCAGGCAAACAAGCATAAGAAAGCCAGAGTGGCTATAATAGTGCCAGACAAAATAGACTGTAAAACAAAACAACAATAAAAAAAGTTACCAGAGATAAGAAGAGATGTTGTATAATGACAAAATGACCAAACCATTAAGATATGATAAGTATAAACACACATTCACCTAACAACAGAGATAAAAACACATAACCCGAAAACTGACAGAATTTTAGAGAGAAACATTTAATTCAACCATTATAGCTGGAGACTTCACTATCCCATTTTCAGTAATAGATAGAACAACTAAAAAGAGAGTCAACAAGATAATACAAGACTGGCATAATACTATAAACTAAATAGACCTAGTAGATAGCTATAAAACACTTCTCCTAATAACAACAAGATACACATGCTTCTCAAGTGCATATAAAATGCAGAGATTACTGTCACCCTATAAAACAAATCTTAATAAATTTGAAAGTATTGACATCATACAAAGTATGTTTTCTGCCAAGAGGGTGAAAGATCTCTACAAGGAGAACTACAAAACACTGCTAAAAGAAACCATAGAAGACCGAAAGGAATGGGCAAATACTCCATGCTTATTAATTGGAAGAATCAATGTCATTAAAATGGTCATACTGCCCAAAGCAATCTACAGATTTAACACTATTCCTATGAATCTAACAATGTCATTTTTCACAAAATTGAAAAAAAAGTATTTTAAAATTTTTGTGGAGCCAAAAAAGAACCTGAACAGCAAAAGTAATTCTAAGCAAAAATAACAAAGCTAGAAGCCTCACATTATCCAACTTTATGCTATAAGGCTACAGTAACCAAAACAGGATGGTACTGGTATGAAAACAGACATACAGATCAATGCAACAAAACAGAAAGCCTGGAAATAAAGCCACATACTTACAGCCACCTAGTCTTCAACAAAAATAAGCAATGGAGAAAGCATTCCTTATTCAATAAATGGTGCAGGGATAGCTCAGAAGTCACATGCAGAAGAACAAAACTGGGCCCCTACCTTTCACCCCATACAAAAATTACCTCAAGATGGATTAAAGATTTAAATGTAAGATATAAAACTATAAGAATTCTAGAAGAAAACCTAGGAAACACCATTCAGGACATGGACCTTGGAAAAGAATTTATAACCAAGTCCTCAAATGCAATTGCAACAACAATAAAAAATTGAGAAGTGGGACTTAGTTCAACTAAAGAGCTTCTGCACAGCAAAAGAAACTATCAATAAAGTAAACAGACAACACAGAGAATGGGAGAAAATATTCACAAACTATGCATCTAACAAAGATCTAATATGCAGAATCTATGAGGAACTTAAAAATTCAGCAAGAAAAAAAATATACATAACCACTTTAAAAAATGGGCAAAAGACATGAACAGACACTTCTCAAAAGAAGACATACAAATGACCAACAAACATGAAAGAAGGCTTATTATTCCTAATCATCAGAGAAATGCAAATTAAAACCATAGTCAGACATTATTGCATAACAGTCAGAATGGCTATTATTAAAGTCAAAACAACAGATTCTGGCAAGGCTACAGAAAAAAGGGAACATTTGTACACTGTTGGTAGGAATGTAAATTAATTCAGCCTCTGTGGAAAGCAATTTGGAAATTTCTCAAAGAACTTAAAACAGAACAGCCATTTGACTCAGCCTTCTCATTACTGGTTATATAGCCAAAAGAAAACAAACCAGTCTACCAAAAAGACACATGCATTTGTATGTTTATCAGAGCACTATTCACAAGAGCAAAGATCAGCAATGAACCTAGTTGCCATCAAGGGTGGATTCAATAATGAACATATGGAACATAAACACCATAGAATACTATGCAGCCATAAACATTAACAAAATCATGCTCTTTGCAGCAACACCAATGCAGCTGGAAGCCACTATCTTAAGTGAATCAATGCAGGAAAAGAAGACTAGATACTGCATGTTCTCACTTATAAGTGGGAGCTAAACTTCAGGTACTTGTGGACATAAAGATGCCAACAATAGATACTAGAGCCTACTAGAGGTGGTGGGCAAGGCTTACAGAACTATTGGGTACTATGCTCAGTACATGGATGTTGGGATCATTCATACTCCAAACCTCAGCATCATGCAATATACCCAGCTAACAAACCCAAACATGTACCCCTTAGATCTAAAATAAAGTTGAAAAAATAATACGTTCTGTGATCACAATAGAATTAAATGAGAAATCAATGACAAAAATAAATTGTGTATATATGTGGAAATTTTTAAACATTCAAATAATAAATTGATCAAAGAAAAAAATTAGAGAATTAGGAAAACACCTTTAGATAAATAAAAATAAAAACTCCAACATACCAAAACTTATAGAGTACAGCTAAAATAGTCCTTAGTGGAAAATGTAAATCTGCAAATGCCTAAACTTAAAAAATAAAATGTCATATATGAAAGCTAACTTCCATCTTAAGAAACTGTTAAAAAGAGAGAACAATGTAACATAAGCAGAAGAAGGAAATAATAAATATTGAGTGGTAATGAATAAAACAGGCAACAAAAAGGTTATGGAGAAAATTAATGAAATCAAAATCTGGTTCCTTGGTCAACAAAATTTACAATCCTTTAGCTAGACTGACAAAGAAAAAACGAGAGGCGATTCAAAATACTAGCACTGAAAGAAGGAACACTGCAGTCATTATGAAAATTAAAAGAATTAAAAAGGAATACTATGAGCAACTACATGTCAACAAATTAGATAATTTAGATGAAATACACAAGTTCCAGAAGAGACACAAACTACTAAAACTAACTCAAGGAAATAAAAAATCTGAACAGAGCAGTAATAACTGATGAGATGGAATTTGTAATTGTAAAACTTCCCATTAGGGAAAGCCTAATCCTAGCTTACTTAATTGGTAAATTATATTAGTTAAGAAAAAATTAATACGAATCCTCATAACCTTGTCCAAAACACAGAAAACAAAGGAACACTTCCTAACTCATTTGATGAGGGTAGTATTACCCTGAAGTCAAATGCATCACAAGAAAATAAAACTATACACCAATTATCTATTATGAATATAGACATAAAAATTCTTTTAAAAATGCTAACAAACAAAATCTAACCAACATATAAAAAGGATTACAGACCACAATCAAATGAGATTTATCACAAGAATGTAAGATTGGTTTAAAATGGAAAATTAATATAATCCACCATGTTAATAGACTAAAAAGTAAAAACCACATGATTATGTCAATAGACACAGAAAAAGCAGTTGACTAAATCCGATGCCCACTCATGATTAAAAAAAAAAAAAAAAGAAAACTAAGAAAACTAGAAACAGAGTCTACTTCCTCAACTTGAAAGAGGGTATCTAAGAGAAACCCACAGCTAATATCACACTTAATGGTGAAAAACTAAATGCTTTCAAACTGAGAACCTAAGAACAGGAATAAGACAAGGATGTCTGTCCTTTTGCCTATTCTATTTAAAATTGTACTAGGGGTTCCAGCCAGGGCAATTAGGCAAGAAAGTGAAATAGAAGGCATCCAGATTGAAAAGAGAAAAGTAAATGAAATGAGAAAAGTAAAAAAGTGAGGGGAGAAGACAATGGAACATTATTCAATGCCAAAAAGAAATGAACTATCGAGCCATGAAAAGACAGAGGAAATTACTTACTACTTGAAAGAAACCAATCTGAAAAGGCTACATACTGTATAATTCCCACTATATAAATCTCTTGAAAAGTCAAAACTATGGAGACAGTAAAACAATCAGTGATGACAAGGATGTAAAGAGGGATAAATAGGCAGACCACAGAGAACTTTTAGCTTATTGAAATTACCCTGTATATTGTAATGGTGAATACATATCATTATATTTTTGTCCAAAACCATAGAATGTACAACCCCAAGCGTGAACCCTACTGTAAACTATAGACTCTGGGGATAATGATGTGTCGATGTAGGTTCAAGTTGCAATACATGTACCACTTTGGTGGAGGATATTGAAAGTGGGGGAAGCCATGTGTGTAGGGGCAGGAAGTAAGTAAAATATCTCTGTACCTTCCACCTAATTTTGCAGCAAACCTAAAACTGCTCTAAAAATTATCTTATTTTAAAAAACATGAGCAAAATATTTGAATAGATGCTTCTCCAAAAGGTTATACAAATGGCTAATAACCAGGAGAAAAGATGCTCAACATCATTAGTCATTAGCGAAATGCCAATCAAAACCATAATGAGATACCAGTTTATGCCCACTACGATGACTATTATAAAAAATACAGATAATAGCAATTGTGGTCAAGAAGTCAGTGAAGATATTGGAACCTCACACATTATTTGTGGAATGTAAAATGCTGTAACCACTTTGGAAAACAGTTTGGTAGTGCCTTAAATAGTTAAACAGATTTACCATATAACCAGCAATTCCATTTCTGGGTACATATCCAAGATAACCAAAACCATATGTCTGCACAAATACTTGTACATGTTTGTTCACTGTAGAATTCATAATTCAAATATCCATGGATAAATAAAATATGATCTATCCATACAATGGTGTTTTATTCAGCCCTATGAAGGAATAAAGTACTGACACACACTATGACATGGATCAACCTTAAAAACATTATGCCAAGCGAAAGAATGCTAACACAAAAATCGCTGTTGTGTGATTCCATTAATATAAAATGTACAGAATAGACAATTTATGGAGATAGAAAATACATTAGTGATTGCCTATAGCTGGGGGATGTAGAAGGAAATGAGGAGTGTCTGTTAATGAATGCAGGAGGTTAGGTACTCCTAGTTAACTTCAGCCAGTCAAGTGTAATTTCACAGACCACAAGGCTGAGAATAGGGGAAAGGTGGTTCCTAAAAATAAAACTTCAGTGTGTTTTGTGGCAGGAAACAGAACTACTAAAGCCAAGCAGGAATTAGCCAGGCAAACGGAATGGGGGAAATGAAATTGAAAAACCTTACAGAGTCTATTTTATGCAGGTCCTGGTAAGGTATGTTAATTGGTTTAGGTTTTATTCTAAAAAATATTTTCTATAAATAGTTATTAATGTGGAAATGGAGTGTTCAGATTTGTATTTCAGATAATTTATTTTGGCTACTCCTCTTAACTAGTGAATTGCAAGCTTCCCCTTAACATTCCGAAGTCCCACTTCCACTCTTTAAAATATCCAAGTTATTTTACAATAACTCATAAGCCACTAATAATAGAGGCTGAGTTCAGGCTAAAGATAGAGAAGAAACCACACAGCGGTGAAAGTAGAAGCCAGTAAATCAGGGGGCACCTGTGCTTCCAAAGGTACTCAAATGAAATGGAGCATGTTTTCTCCACATAGTAAGATAAATTTATCAATCATCCATCTACTACATTCCTGATGCTGTCCTAAGCACTGTAAGGATATGAAGACGAATAGGACAGTATTCCCACTTTCAGAAAGTTAATGCACTTGGAGAGGAGAAACACACATATAATTCTAATAAAAGTTAGTCTATGAATACTACTAACAGAGACTTTTATGTTTCCATGAGGTTGCAATCTGACCTTGTTCAGCAGTGGTCCGTAGTACCTAAATGTTTCCTAGTACATAATAGGCATTCAGCAATTATATTTTTCATGGATGTGTGAGAAGGTGATATAAACTCAGGGCACTAGTAGTTTAGAGATGATTATTTCTGGCTGTGGAGGCAAAGGTATTTGAGAATAGGTAGCATTTGCCTAAGTGTTGAAATATAGGTATTAGTACTGTTTGGCAAAAGAGGAAGCTAGATGAAGAATGTGTGAGAACCTTCCAGGAAGAAACACCAACAAAATCACAACCAAAGACAAGGTGGCAGGAAAAGAAAATGATATTTAGTTAACAGAGAATTGAACTGTCTAGATAAGGCTAGACAGAAAGTAGTGGAGAAAGGGCTAGAGAGGTCAAGTGTTGAGTTTTTTTTTTGTTTTTTGTTTTTTTTTCTTTAGACAAGTTCCTGCTATGTTGCACAGGGTGCAGTATGGTTGCCATTCACAGATTTGGTCATAGTGCACTACTCCTGGCCTCAAGCAATCCTCCTGCCTCAGCCTCTGGAGCGGTTGGGACTACAGGTATTCACTGCTGCATCTGGCTATGGGCCTTTTTGTGGGGGAAGGAAGCAGCAATGTACTATCTGTTTAAAACATTTGAAGAGCTTGAAGGAGATAGGTACGGATCAGATAAAACAGTATGTTTCCTCTTCTGTATTATTCTGGGGGGGACAGTGACTGCAGGGGATTGGCACTAGTAATTGAAAACAGAAGAAAGAGCTAAGCTAACGAAAAAGAATTATAATCTACAGGAATTATTTCATGTTTTCCTTAAACTACAGGTGTTTGTCCTAATAAAAATCAATACTAATTGTTATTTTTCTATAGACCAGACACGCTTTGCAGAAACATTTCCCTATTCCACTAAGTTCTGTGAAAAATCATCACAACAAATAAAAACAAAAAATGAATTATTGAAAGCGTTTCTCCAAGATTTAATAATACATTAACATGTGAATAAACCATGTTTCTAAAGAAAATATAATTACTTTTATTCTGAATGACTTAAAGCATTTTCTTTACCTTAAATATTTATGCTAATTTAGCTTATTATCTTATTAAAATATTTTAACAAATTACTCAATGCAGGTTATGTTAATTCTAAAGCTACAGCTGTACAATTTAAATAACTAAAAAAGTTATTGTCACTTATGCTGCTTATAAGTACGTGTCACCATATTTAAATGAACACTTTAATCATCATAATTGTTTTAGTGATTTTGCTACTTATTGCCTGAAGTGCTTAAGTTGAAGATAGTTAGCCATGCCTTAGGGGTCTAGTGTACTGCAATAAAGAGGAAATTAACTGAAAGATAGATTACTAGAATAAGTCAGGGACTTGCTTATGTAGCAGTATGTCACAGATATATTTCAAATTTAACTGTAAATTTTCATTAGTTTTAGTCTTCTTTTGGGCTTACAAATTAAATATAACAGTGATGAGATATTTTTTTTAAATGTCTTATTCAAAGCATATTTAAGCTACATCATTGTGGTGCATTTTATATGGGTCTAGTATGGGGATGCTCTGAATTACTGATGCCATGATAATCACTCAGTTATGGAACAGGGAATACCTCATTTGCCAAAATAAAAAAGGTGACTCCAGGCATAATTAGAAATTATTGTTTGGGATAAACAAGTAGCCTAAGGGTGACCCAAAAGCCATTAAGCAATTCAAAAGCAATTGGGTGAGATTATTATTTCACTGAGGTTGTGTGATCATAGGTATTTCTTAAGGAGTAGCAAGGGATAGCAAGACTCAAAATGGCCTTGAAAGAATTTGATAAGAAGGAAACTATTTGAACTGAATCCCAGGTCTCTTTAATTGGTTTCTACGACCAAGCGCCCTAAAATCTGCATTTATGAAGTTTCCTAATTCCCTAAAACTGGTTCATAGAATCACTACACAAATGCCAGTAACTGTCATTGTTAAAGAGAATTATTTTTAAAATGTCATCTTAAGCTACTTCATTTTGGAGGCGGCACAATCAGGTGAATTTGTCGGGGTACTTTTGAATAAATAAAAATTAAAAATAAGAGACTTAATTCCCCCACTGAGATAAAGAAAGGGACTTCTTCATCCTCATTTTTATTAGAGCATTTACTTTAGAAACCTTATCATTGTAAGTACATTGTCCTCTCTTTGAAATGTATAGAAATTATTTTGAAAACTAGATAGGCCTTTTGTCAACTTTATGACTCAGGAATATCCTTCAGAGCTTGGAAACCATCTTTTTGAAACACTGACATGGTTTGGCTCTGTGTCCCCACCCAAATCTCACCTTGAATTGTAAACACCATAATCCCCACCTATCAAGGGCGGGATCAAGTGGAGGTAACTGGTTCATGGGGTAGTTTTCCGCCATGCTGTTCTCATGATAACGAGTGAGTCTCAGGAGATCTGACAGTTTTATAAGCATCTGGCACTTCCCCTGCTTGCACTCACTCCATCCTGCTGCCCTGTGAAGAAGGTGCCTGCTTCTTCTTTGACTTCCACCATGATTGTATCTTTCCTGAGGCCTCCTCAGCAATGCAGAAATGTGAGCCAATTAAACCTCTTTCCTTTATAAATTACCCAGCATCAGGTATTTCTCCATAGCAGCATGAGAACAGACTAATATAAATGCTAACATCAAGGAAGACAGTGCTCCTATCTCCCAGTTTCTGTGGAAGGATAAGAATCTAACTTTTGTGGGCACCTTGCTCTGATTTGCAAAGCTACGTCCTATCACAAAGGTATATGATTTTGTTTGTTTGTTTGCTTCTCTCAATATAGCCAATACGCTAACACAGATGGTCACCCCAATTACAAGGTAAAGTTAGGATAAACTGTGTGACAAAAGGTGTCATCAGTCCTCTTACTTGACAACTAGTTACTGCTCATCTTGAAAAATGTATGTAATGGGTTACTTGATTATACAAGGGGTAGAGATTCCTTTCTGTCTTTGCAATCTCTTAATGGATTTCCTGCGATGTGCATCATATTATGGTGTAATGCTTTTTCAATAATAAAAGTGTTCTCGTTCTCTACTGTCTTTGTGGGGAGAATTTCTGGGTTGAGAGAATATTTTGTTTTTAATTATATTTCTTCAACACTTGCAAGCCCAAAGCCTTTTTAATTAACGTGGATATGTGAAATGCACTGGTATAAGGATGTGTCAACTGTAGTGACCATGGAAAACAGGTCACTGTTAATAGCATGAAAATTCCATTTTTTAGCGCTAGCCAATATAAATACACAAAATTTTAGGTTATAGACTGACAGTTTGCAGTACTGTTTTATGTGTAGGCTGTGTTCTTGAAAAATTTATATATATATACACACACATACATACATACATAAAAGCCCATAAACTTTTTAATTTAAATAAATTGGTCTTCAGATATCTTGGGGGTAGCCACTTTTGCAATTTCATCTTTTTGCAATGCCAATCCAGCAGTACCAACATTATCTCATCTGTAAATTCAGATTTCTCTATATAAAATGAACAGAAATTCATTACTCAGTATACAGTGGTGAGAAACTTCTTGCCATATCAGCTCCTCTGCCCCCATTAAGGACCGTTATTTTAGACACACCACACAAAAGCACCCCGTCAACTAGATTTGTTCCAGGAAATGGCCAGCCATGGAAAATCTTCAGTCTCTAACATTGAATAAGACTTCCTGTTTTGAAATATTCTGAAAATGCTGCCTCACCCGCTTCCAGCATACCAACTAATCTCAAATATACCTGAATAAGTCTCTGCTTCCACATCCCACTTTAATATAATGCTCATCAATTAGAGACTCTTTCAGTATTTTTTCTTTTTTACCAGGTAAAATTTACTCTCATTTCTAACATCCTTGAACCTCTGCTGAAATGAAAGTGATGACAGATGGGTTCTCTTGCTGCACACTTATGAATAATCAGGCTGTGTTAATTTTAACTTGGGCTCGGTTTTGTATTTGACAGTGTATGATGTATATTTACTGGTTTCTATCCTACACAATGTAAAGGCTTTCCGAAGGTAAGAGTGTATATGCTTACATTTGTACTGCCTGACACTGCCTGGCACACTAGGAGATCCAATTTATATTGACTGGACAGATTCATGTGTCTTAATAAAACTGTTAGTTAACAAAAGAACCTTTAGTTTTAATGGTAGTGTATTTTATGGAAGTAGACAAAGACCATCTGAATGAGAATAAGCAAAGTTTATTTATTCAGAGTTTTTAATAGCAAAGGAATCAGCCATCATTGCTTGCATTTTGGCAGAAAAGTAGGGAAGCTTCATAGTTGAGAAAAGGAAAGGCTTCAACTATTATTCCCTGACTGGAGGCTGTTGTTGTGGGGAAGCTGTAGGTGGCTGACTAGAAGTGAAGCATCTGATGGAATTGGTTAGAGGTGCATAACTGGCTTTCTCTAGTTGGTCCTAAGTTGGAAGCAGGGACAAAAATTACTAAAGTTGTCAGTTATTAATCAAGCCCTGGTCATTTTGGGTCAATTTTAACAGGAATTATTGTTTGGCTTCCTACAAGTCAGATGTGTAGCAAGCTGGCATCCTGTGCTGGTAGCTGCAAATTGTGGGTTTGGGTTCTGTTTTTCTATGTGGTGTGGCTTTTGCTCGTTTGTATATTCTGTCTCTCAATTCCTTCAATAGCATCCTAGAAAAGACTCTGTTGTTAGTTCATCCTTCTTAATGAGCTGATCTAATCTTCCTTATCCAGACTCTAAAAGCTTTACGGATCCTCACTACCTAACAAAAAAAGACAAAATCTCTTAGCCTGGCACAATCCAGACTCAAACTATCTTCTCGGCCTTTATAGCCTGCTCTTCTCTTCCATGCATCCAGCACTGTAAGCAAACTGGAGTCCTTTCTATTGAAAAATACAACTATGCTTTCTGACTTTTGTGCCTTCAAATCAGCTCTCTTCTTTTTTACTGATCTTGTCTCCATCCACTTTCCATCTCTGTCAATTCCTAGCCAACAATACCTGAAGGCCAAGTGGAAATGTATTTTCCTTTTCTGAACATTTCATAAAACTTCACTTTAAATGCTTTTCAGAGTAAAGTATTATGTAACTATAACATGTAAACATTACTTTTATCTATGTTAGAAAAATTATCTAAACCTTGAAAATAAGAAAAATGTGAATAGCACATTTTTTCACTGTCACATGAAAGCAAAGCATCATTTATGGGAATGTACATGATTACCTCACTATTTACCCAAGGTCTAAGACTTACGAAAGGGAAGCTAGACTTTTAAACTGAATTTTAAAAAATTAGACTTTAACTTGTAGATTTTTTTGGAAAGATGAAAATAATTTCTGTCTTGTATGATATATAATTCCAAATCTTTATATCCCTTTCTGTGAGTTTTGTCTCTAACCTGGTAATCTCAAATAATATTACTTACAAATAATTACTTTTGAAATGTTCTTTGTATCAATTAAAACTTCTGACTAGGCCAGGCGCGGTGATTCACACCTGTAATCCCAGCAATTTGGGAGGCTGAGGTGGGTGGATCATGAGGTCAGGAGTGCAAGACCAGACAGGCCAACATGGTGAAACCCCATCTCTACTAAAAATACAAAAATTAGCCAGGCATGGTGGTGTGCACCTGTAATCCCAGCTACTCGGGAGGCTGAGGCAGGAGAATCGCTTGAACCCGGGAGGCAGTAGTTGCAGTGAGCCGAGATCATGCCGTTGCACTCCAGCCTGGGCAATAGAGTGAGACTGTGTCAAAACAAAAACAAAAACAAAAACAAAACTTCTTGTTTCTTTGTTAATTAAGAACTAGAATACAATTTTTGACATATGTACATTTTATATATTCATGAGTCATGCTTTTACCCATTTGGAAGTTATACTTTGAGATAAGTGTGTTAAAAAACACTGTTGGGAGAGTGAACTATTCTTTATGGAACTAGAATGGTGGCTACATGTCCACCATTTGCCCAAACTCATAGAATGTACAACACCAAGAGTCAACCCTAATGTGAACTATGGAGTCTGGGGGATATAATGTTTCAATGTTGATTCATGGATATAACAAATGGATCACTCCAGTGGGGTATATTGATAATGGGAAAGGCTAAGCATGCTTAGGTACCAAGGTTGTGTGGAAAATCCTGTGCCTTCTGCTTGATTTTACTGTAAACCTAAAATTGCTCTGGAAAAATAATTAATTAAAAGCAAAACAAAACATAACACCTTATGGTGTGCTTTACTTTTTTTCCATTGTTTATTTCCTTAGAGGTCTCATTCCATTGTGTTATACATAATATATGTTCATACATACTTGATGAATAGCCTATCGAATTTTGGTTAATGAATCCAAATAAACATTTGTTTTTGAGTAACCAGAATATAACCTTATGTCTTCAGTGAAAACTAATGTTTTGGTTAGTTTTTTTTCATTAAGTAATTAATGATATTTGGCTCACCACATAAGTTGATTAAAATGTGCAAGTGAAGTGTATGTTTACTTATATCATCAGATGACAATAAATAATTTGTATTATTAATAAAAAATGTAAAGCACACAAATAAGCCATAACCTCAATTAAGAAGTCAAACAATGCTCTTAAAGTTCCACATTATCAGGTGGCATTACTCAATCAGATGTATCTTTATAAACTCAAAACCTGTAATTTGGCCTGCAATAGCACTTGAAATGAATTTAATTCCCTGATGTCAACATAAACAATTTCAAAGTTAAGTTTTCTACGTATGTAGAAAGTTATATATGGAAGTTCTTAAGTTACCTGACAGAAACAAACCCATGTTGTAGACAAAAAGTCAGTGGGATTTAAGAAGAAAAAGAAAAAAAAAAAAAAGAGAGAGTGACTACATGAGGGATAATGAGTTATCTCATGCTTTAAAATTAACATATAATCTGCAGCAAATAAATATACTTGTGAAACAGCTTTATCCAAAAGAAAATCCGTCTTGTGTAAATTTTCAGCAGTAATATATGAAAAGGATAATACATCATTCCTGGTAGGCTTTATCTAAAGAACAAAAAGCTGTTTTAACACTCAAAAATCAATCAGTGCGATTCATTCACCAAATTAACAGAATAAAAAAGATAAGCCATATGATTATCCTAATAGATGCATAAAAAGCAATTGACAAAATTCAATACTGATACCTAAGAAGAATTTTGTGTAGAGTAAGATTAGAGGGGAACTTCTTCAATCTGATAAAGGGAACCTATGAAAAACCTGCAGTTAACAGCATACTTAATGACAAAATATCGACCTCTTTCCCAATGAGATCAGAAACAAGTCAATGATTACCATTATCACCACTTCTATTCAACATCATACTAGAAGTTCGTTTATATAAAAGCATCTTAAACTATCTAAAAGCAGCTATTAGGCCTAATAAATGGACTAAACAGGGTCACTAGAGATAAAGTTAATATGAAAAACCAACTGTATTTTTACATACTAGCAGAAAACAGAAAAAAAAGGTAAAATTTTAAAATCTATTTATGATAGCATTAGAAAACAAGTTATTTAGACTTTCTAAATTTATGAATGTTTCGGAGAATTTTGTCTTAGTGATCTACATGTATGGTGTACTTTGGGCAGTATATTTTATACATGGTCTACTTAAATCTTCAGAACAACTTTATGAGGTAGATGATGCTTTTTCTACAGTACTTGTTAAAATGACACAGCTAGAAAGAGACAGAGACAGGGTTTAACTCTGTGTTGAGAAAGTGACTCTAAGTTCATCCTGTTCCTATTACACACACTTTGGGAAAAATTACAAAGTATTATATTAGTCCATTAATATTTTAATGAATTATTTTCCCATAGGTATCAGTAGGCTTAAAGTGGATTTGGTAAAAGCTACTTTATATCAAAGTAGTTTTATACATTACAAATAAATGTTGTCATAAGCTAAGAGAGACTGATTTAGAAAAAGAGAAAAACAATTTTTTGTAAAAATGAAAATGGTAGCAATTACTATAAAATTGCAGACAAATATTGGGGTAAAAAGATATAGATCTTCAATATACTTCATTGTTTTAATTTTTTAAAAAATTAAAAACGCCCAGTCACATGGAATTAAAATGGAATGTTAAAAAAAAATACATATGTAAAAAACAACTATTGCTGCCTTGGCAGTTTCACCTACTACTTTGGTGAATTTCTGAAAGGACTCACACAACTCAACACAAAGTCATACTCATGGCTGAGATTTATTACAGCAAAAAGTTCAGGGCAAGAACAGCAGGAAAAAGCTATACATAGATAAGTCATATAGTGGCTTTCTTGTCCTCCCTCTGCATGGATTGCACAGACAGATCTTTCTCCTCAGTTGTGAATTGCAGGAATAAGTGAGAGATGCCCTTGCCCAGTAAAAGCTTTTAAAGGTAGCTGGTCACATAGCTACCACATGACCAGCCATAGTGCAGACCCCCAAACAGGTACATATCATGAATCTTCATGTTTACTATCAATGTGCTGACATTTACTCTCAATGTGCTTCTTCATCTTGACCCACTGTTTCTACATATATAGAATAACATCACTACACAGTAACTATGTGAACATTCCAGTAGTTTAGTTTCAGGACTTGGCCAAGGATCATCACCATGGCTCCAGTGATAATTAAGAACTGAATGAAATAGACTGCTACATTAATTGTTTCCCTGCTATTGCATAAGATCATTAATAAGAATGTTGGTAGGACTTTTGCCTGGAATTCTGTTAAATGCCTTTCTTGAAAGAGAAGAAAGTTCAGCAAAGGACAGATCAGGCTAACAGATCAGCCTGTTCAAGATTCTAAGTTTATGAGGCAACATTTAATGTGGTTTTACTGATTCAACAACATGACAAGCAGTAATGAGACTTCTTAGGAAAATAAACCTGTCTCTGCTAGAGGTGAAGATACAGAGAGGAAAGACTGGGTCATGAATAGAGTACAGCAAACAAGGCTGAGTTCCTGGTTTGGTTTGTTTTTCTTCCTAGTTATCAGCTAGCTAGCCAGATAGATTGACAGATAAATAAACAGACCATGTTGGTTACCTTGTGAACTTATGAAAGTAAATGTGTGTCTTATAAGAATTAAAATAGTTTATCATTATATTTGATGTATCCTTCTACATCTTACACTAGTTCAATATACACAACATATACTTGGTAAATTGATGCATTCTTAGCAAATGAATATATTAATATGCATATTTTTCAAAAATTAGTTTGTTTCTGTATTTATAAAAATGTAAACAGCTCTTAAAATTTTTATTTATTACCAAGAGGGACATTCATTATATGGTCCATACATATGCATTCATTTTGTGCTCTAGGGAATGCTATGATCAAAACACCACCATTTGGGAAAAAGGAAAAAGTTCCACTGCAGATTTTAGTTAATGAGCAACAGCTGCAGACAACAGTCTGCAACTGCATCCAAGCAAAGAGTGAAGTAGCAGAAGTAGGACTCTGACTACAAGAAAAATTTGCCACTAAAAACAAAGCTAAGATAAAAACATAGAATGTTATATTTAACATAACTAATTACATTCTTAAAGGATGCATGCATACACATGGTATTTACTTAGGAGTATATATGAATTTAGCACTAGAGAAGTATAATCAATCCAAGCTATTTGCTCGAATTAAATGGATTTTATTCATTAGTGATGGTCTAGTGAGAGATGATATTATTTCATATTAAATATAGGCACAAGTATAAGAAAAATAGCTTATTTTAAATAGTTAATATACTATACTGAATAAAGATAATATAAAATAAAAAGGAAACAAAATAAAGGTAACCAATAAAATAACTTCTAAAAAGTGTTTTGTGAAGAATATAAATATATTGAGATAAGAACTATAAATAACTTGAAATATGTTGATTGGAACCAATTATATCACATAAAGAAAATGGGGCTGGGTGTGGTGGCTTACACTTGTAATCCCAATATTTTGGGAGGCTGAGGAGGGCACATTGCTTCAGTCCAGGAGTTTGAAACAAGCCTGGGCAACATAACAAGACCTCCTCTCTATTTTTAAAAATAAGAAATAATTTTTTAAAAAGACATGAATCAAAAATTAATTAATTTGTGTGATAAGTATTCACTCAGCGATTAATGTAAGGGCCTATGCTAGATTCTGTGAAGAAATAAAGGATATCATAGTTTCTGTTCTCAGAGAGCCTTCACTACATTATGTGAATAAGACAGATGTATGTAATTGTAATATATGATACAATATAACAATACAAGAGAGATTAACAAAGTCCCATGAGTTTTTGAAAAGAAAAGTAGTTTTTAGAGATAAGAGGGAAAGTTTTATGAAGGCGATAGCATTAAAGCAGGGTTTTAAAGGGTTAATAAAGCCATTCATTTCACAGCTATGTATGGAATGTCAATTTTTCATTGGATGACTAAACTTGATTTTCTGTAGTCTTTGCGTTCATGATCTATAAGCAAAAGATTAAACAACTTGTTCAAAGCCATCAAACAACTGAATGGTAAAAAAAAAAAAAGATCTGAGACTAGGCAAGTTTGCCTCCAGAGTGCCTACTTTAATCACCCCCTAATAAAAGCTGTAAGTTGAGAGAGAATTTTTTTTTTTTTTTTTTTTTTTTTTTTTTTTT